>NW_027171772.1:50000-80000 GCF_036898095.1 Palaemon carinicauda | reverse complement strand
GATAAAGGAAGTGATAGTGATAGTCTTAGTGATAGTGAAGTTAAAGGGACTAGGTATAGTAAGGATGAACAGTAAGGTGAAAAGAAGGATGAAAGGAAAGGTAAAAGTTTTGTGAAGAAAGAGAAGAAAAAGTGTCAGGATGAAAGTGGTGAGTAAGAAAAGGCTAGGAAGAGTATAATCAAGGATAGGAGTATGAGTGTGGAATTAGATTATTTATATTCTAGCGAGGAAGAGGGAAACAAGAAGGAAGGTAGCAGTGATGATAGCAATGAGAATGAACGTGATATGTGTAAGACTGTGTTTATGAGAGAGGTACGTCGGTGTGAAAGGTTCAATGAGCATGGTAGTAGGGATGTATACGAGTTTTTCAAGGAGTATGAGAGGTATTTTAAGGATAAGTACGGTGATAGTAAGAGAGTTTGGGCCAGGGAGTTAGAATATTTGACAAGGTATTTGTTGACGATGTATGGTGTGATAATGGATGTGGGGGATGTTGAATATGATAGTGTGAAAGGTAGGATAATTGAGCAGATAAAACGTATGAAAGAGAGTGTTAAGTATAGGGGTAAAAATTATTTTGATGAGGCTCAAATGAATGTGGGTGAGGCTATTTTTATGTATGTATGTCGGTTAGAAACGTTAGCAAGGAAGAAGTATGGAGATGAAGGTATAAATGAGAATAAAGAGTTAATGAGGAAATTTTTGGCTACAGTACCTGAGAATGTGTGTGAATTTGTTAATTTGAAATGAAGGAGAAATTAACGTGGACGCAACAGAGATTGACATGAGATAGTTGAGGATTATGAGGTAGAAAGGTGCATGAAAGAAAGTAAATCTGTGAGTGTAAGAACTGGAATGGAAGAAAGTGTAATAGAATTTGGTAGTTGTAAGGATTCAATTTTGAGAGGGCCAATGAGGATAGCTGATCAGGAAATAGATAAGAGTGTTAGGGCAAGTAACGGAGGAACTCTGCAAACAAATGGTGTTTTTAGGCAGGGTAATTGGCGCAATACAGATAAGAGTGTGAGTGCGCATAGAGGTATGTCAGATACTCGTGTCTGTGATGAAAAGTGTTATAGGTGTGGAAAGGAAGGTCATAAGAAGAATAAATGTAAATGGGTTCTAGATGCTTGTTTTGGATGTGGAGAGGTAGGGCATAGAATTAGCGAGTGCAAGAAAGGGAATGGGGTAAAATGTTTCTGGTGTGGTATGACTGGGCTCATGGCGAGTGGATGACGTAGTAATCGTATAAATGTGATTTGTGGTAATTGTAATAAGGATGGTCATTATGCTAGAATGTGCAGGGAGCCGCAGGGTAAGTGCACTGAATGTGGGGTAGATGGGCATGTAGCTTGAGTATGTAGTCAGCCAGGATGTTCAGGAAACTAGAGCGTAAGAGGGTTCAGCTGTGTGAGTCCTTCTGTGTGTGTGGAAGGAATAGGAGCAATGTTCGTGAGAATAGGATTAATAATAGGTTGGAAATGAGTAAGTTTGAACCCAGTATGCTTGAGAAGTTAGGGTTGGAAAATAAACAATTAGTGTTAGTTGAATATAGGAAAAAGAGGCATTTGAAAGTTTTAAGTGAGGAGAAAGTGCAAGGGAAATTTATAGGTATAGGTAGGAATCTGAATATGCATGACTAGGGTGTAAATGTACAGCTGAGTATGGAAGATAAATGTGTTAATACAGATGATTCATGGCTGAGTATGAATGATACCTATAGTGTGTGTGGCTTTTCCTTAGATTATATAAAATAAGGGATGACAAATGCGAGAATGAGAGATAGGAAAATAATAAGTAGTATGGATTAATCTTTTATGAAAAAAGAAAATGGTTTGGATGAAATGGATGAATTGCTGATGGAAATGAGTGAGATTTTAGTGCCCGATGATAGTGAGGTAGATGGGATAGTGCATGATATATTAGAATGATAAGAGTATAGATGGGAATCGGAATAGGACAATGAATTATAGCAATATGGAAGAAGTGAATGAGAGATTATATGAAGGCCCAGTATCCGAAGCAGAGGTCCTGTTCTCGACTGTGACTGGGTTATGAAAAAAAATTAGGTAAGTGTTGTGTGATATGGATTTGGCAAAATAAAGGGGGAAGGATTGAGGAGGATTAATTATTATTTCTATTTTTATTTATTTTCTGTTTGCCAAATCCACAGAGAGAGAGAGAGAGAGAGAGAGAGAGAGAGAGAGAGAGAGAGAGAGAGAGAGAGAGAGAGAGAGAGAGAGAGAGAGAGAGAGAGAGAGAGAGTTAAAAGCAGTTCCTAGGAGTTAGAGAGATTTTGGATGTCTCAGACTTTCTAGTCCATGTGCAGAGACTTCATTTGTTCTTATATATATAGAGAATTAGTATAAACATTTTGAGTTATTTTGAGTTTTTATAATATTTTTTATCTTATTTTTTTATTTGTTTACCGTGTCAACTATTCACTACATCCGCAGGAAATCTGTTCCATGTATTTTCTATTTTGTATCTAAAGATATTACCATATTGAGTGGCCTAGTATCTTTTTGATTCCAGTTTATACCAGAGAGAGAGAGAGAGAGAGAAAGAGAGAGAGAGAGAGAGAGAGAGAGAGAGAGAGAGAGAGAGAGAGAGAGAGAGAGAGAGAGAGAGAGAGAGAGAGAGAGAGAGAGAGAGAGGGGGGGGGGCACTTAGCTTGTGTTCACGAAAGTTTTTCTAGTCAGGACAAAATAGATTGCCAAATTAATTCAAAAACGTATTTTTTTTTTTAACAAGATTGCAATAAGGGTATAACAAATAACACAACAAATATTCCTTATATTTATAAATTAAAATCATTATAATAATGAAGTTTTGAGGATATGAAATTACATTGAATTTACTTTCATACATATTTCCTGCTTACTCCAACATCACACACCCACCCTGTGGTCCTCCGCCCTAACAACCAAACTCTTCTACACTTGAAAGTCCTTACTTTCCCACCGCAGTTTTTACATGTATAAACATAATAAGAACATCAAATTATATTACAGTGCACTGTGCCGGTTGACGCCATGTTTATTTATTTTATCTTTTTAAATATTCATACTTTTACAAAGAAATATAGTCATAACATTACATATTTCAATAACTTCTACAAACAGAAGATAGTATTGCATATTAAAAGCAAAATTAACAAACTCATTCAACTTAATATGTGAGCCTCCTCTGCCACCCCGAAAAAAAAGAATAGAAAAAAAGCTAAAATTTTCAAGTTAAAAAAAAAATAGAAAATAAGAAACCTGTGTATCCACGGCAATAATGCGGAGTAAAGCAAATTTGAGTTTTGGACCCTGACTCGGGTATTATTAATAATAATAATAATAATAATAATAATAATAATAATAATAATAATAATAATAATAATAATAATAATAATAACTAGCGCAACCTGTGTAAATTACACGTAATGATATTCTCAAAACTAATTATCTTGTTTCTAACCAATACATGTTTGAGTAAAATGTGATAAGATTTGACTTGTATATTTATTTTAAAAGATGTGCAATACATAAAACAATTCACAAAACTTCTTTATATACAATATTTCTAGTGAAGGTAGTTCCTCTCCTCTGGCCATTAGTAGAATTATTTTGAGGACAAATTTTCACTCTTACACTGTTCATAGACCTCGCTCTTGAGAAGGCTACATAAAGTTGTCCATGAGTAAAGCAGGGTTGTGGTAGGTAGATCCCAAACTTATCAAAAGTCTTTCCTTGAGCTTTATTAATAATCATTAAATATGATAGGCGGACGGGAAATTGAGCAATGTCTAGGAAGATTTGAGGCAAAGGGTGATCAGAATTATGAGATATAATTTACAATAAGAATGGATTAGTCTTAAACAAAAAGGCCCAAGATTATAATATTTATAATCTAGGTTATGGAAATGGATAGAACTCAATTTTTTGTCTAATATCTAAAAAAAAAAAAGTCAGGTGCTAAAGACGAAATTGGGAAAATTATATAGATGTGCATTGGTTAAGTAATCAAAGTCTAATGTGAATTTGTAATAGAATACCATTAAATTATTTCCGTTTTCTTTAAAGCGTGACACCCGAGTATACCATGAAATCATTTCCGTTTTCTTTAAAGCGTGACACAAAATAAATAATACACACGCTATCGTAATAATAATAATAATAATAATAATAATAATAAATTTGACATGCTCGGGCTAACGTGTGCCAGAAAATTACCACTTAGTAAATACCTCTTCAAACATGGAATATGTTTTACCCCTCACGGAAATTTCAATCGCCACTGCCTACATAAAAACTGAAATCAAATAACATGTCACAAAAATCTGCTCATAAGTCGTTAGGAGAACTATTTTTCACTATACTTCGTAACACAAAAAAATGTATAAACATAATAAAACATTAAATTGCATTACAATGCATTGTGCCACTTGACACTAGATAATACCAAAGGGAGGGGAGAGGAATGGAGGGAAAGGAATAAAAAAGACTACGATTAAATTCTTTATACACATTTAGCCTCTTTTCTTTGATATCCATGACAAACATTTTTACTTGAAACACACTACCTACACTCGTGTCTATGGAGACACCTTTCATTGATGGTATCATTTGTAAAGGTTTAAGCTTGTTGCCACAGCTTTTAACGAAGTAACAACATTTTGTTTGGTTACAATACAACATTGTTTTCGCTTCTCTTTTCTTCTTCTTTTAGCAATTTGAGAATACGGTAGCCTCTAAAAGCTTTTAAAAATAAATTGATCAAAGGAAGAAACCATTCCAGCTTCCTCTGTAACACACAAAATACATCGAATATGGACAAGCACTTGTGACACATGCTATCAAAACTAAAACTTTTCAGTATTGATAATTTTTCAATTATAGATTTCTTGATAATCTTGTTCATCAATGAAATCATCGAATTACATAAAAACTTAAGTCTACAAACCTGACCACTCCCACAAAAAAAAAAAAATATTACTAAACACCTATGAAGATCATAGAGAAGTTTATCAATATAAGAAAATATAAGCCGCACAGATTCTGCAACATCTGATTATCAATAAGACCCTTATTATGCATCGAACTACCAGTTAATTGGCTCGCAGTCTCTCGCAAAGATTTAACAAATGAATTATCCGTAGGATCTAAGTAACTACTCGTTTTATGCATCCACTTTATGGAAAAAAAAATTGCGGAGATTACTGTAGATTTTGAGAGCACCTGAAGCTAATAAAAGCGTGATATGTACTGGCATTCCACTTTGCTCGTGACCATTAATGTAAGTCCCTAAATATTGAAACCAAGTTTGTAGACCTTGTTGGTGCAGTCATTCATCGATGATAGAAGATAACCATGACCACTAAGGTCCCAGAATTTCATGTCCAAATTAGATGCAACCATCAAAGACAACTGTTCATTTTATTGCTTTCGTGATCCTGGAAAGCCGATTCAATAAATAAAAACATTGTGCATATGCTTATAATTTTCAAAAAAAAATTACCCTCAATATCAAAGTTTTAAGTTTCAGTGAAAATTTTCAAAGAACTGATTTTTTTTCTTTCATTTTTGCCGTGTTTAATCAATCTTTTGTTATGTAAACACTCACAAAATTTGACAAAATGTCAAGATGGAGACGACTTCCATTCTGGAATTTTCAACGTAAATGAAGAATTTCTGCCACCATTTCATTAATAACCTTTGGTATAAAGCTAGGTGGAGACACAAACCATTTTTCCCTACTTGCCAAACCTCGAGTTAAAGCATCAATTGCCTCTGTTCCTTGACACCGTTATTTTGGTTTAAAAACCTATCACACTCAATTCTAACGAGTAGCAAATCTGTCTAAAGAATGAATAACTCACACATGTCCATATCTCTTAAAAATGTAAGCAGGAATTGACCAATCGTCCATGTTAGTTGAAACGACTTGAAAGATCCGCTCTTTTGTTTCTCTTTTCTGGGCTTCCATATATTAATGAAATGAACTGTGTATTTAGTACAAGATTCAAATCATTGGTTTGTAATGATTTGTAAATCTGGCATTCTGGTACCTACATGCAAAAAATTAGCAAGATTATTATTATCTGGAATAACGTTTTAAACATTGATTTTGAACAATGTGCACTTTAATTTTCATAACTCTATTGACAGCCTTCTTCTCCATTCATTTTGAATTTAGAAAAGATTCGTTTGCTCTCAAGTAACCGAACACTCTTTTCATGAAAAAAAAATTCACATTGTATTCATAGCTGAAATTTTAAAATTACTCTCAAAACCTACAACTAAGGTGTAACAACATAGCAGTAATTTTCCTACACCAGAGGCATCACAATATAGTGATTAATTGCGTAAATCTAAGGCGTCACAATATAGTGGCAAATTGTCTACGTCTGATGCATCACAATATAGTGATAAAATGCCTATAATTGAGGCTTTGCAATATTGTCTACTTCTGAATAGTCATTATATAGTGACAAATTGCTTCCATCTGAAAGTTCACAATATTGCCTGCATCTGAGGCATCACAATATTGCCTCCATCTGAGGCATCAGAGTATTTCTTACATCTGAGGCATTAAAATATTGCTTACATTTGAGGCGTTACAATCTAGTGATAAACTGCCTACATCTGAGGGGTCACAGTATAGTAATAAATTAAATACGTCTGATGCACATATGGAGTCAAAGGAACCACCATCCCCATTAAAAAAAAAAGGAAAATAGAAAATAATTAATTTCAGCGTCAATATGTGATCTTAACCAGAGCATCTACCGATATCTCCACATTATGTTTACAACTAGCTTTCCCCAATATGCAAAAATACAGAAATACTCTACTATATTCATTTTAACAGTACCTCAGACGAAAAATTTTCTGGAAATTATTTAACAGATAATTCTAGCCAAAAGATTTGCATGAAAATAGAGTTTTTGTTATTTCAGAATGTGTGGCATCTAAACAAGATCTTAAACGACATAGTTTACGCGTACAGTTACGAAATTTGTCTTCAGTATTCTTCCACTGTAAACCTTACCAGAATATAATTTTGAAATTGAACGGAATTACATTTTTTTTTTTTGTAAATAAACCCAAATTTTAAGAAAACTTTCAAGGCAAATAGCTTGCATACAATGCTCCTTCACAACAACCATCTGCAGCTATGTCATCATCTAAAAATACTATAATCTTCACTCCCTTAAATCTCCAATACCTAACAGGCCCTTTAAGGATTTTGGTAAAGATGTACCCCTGCTTCAGGAAATACCTTAAGATAATCCATTACAAACAATTTTTTTTTTCCCAAATGAGAAAAAGGTATTGCCGATGTTTTGAAAAACTTGGATGCGATAAGCAAACTTTAGATAAAAAGTAAATGCTAAATTTCCAGCCTTTCACATTTCTTAGGCTCTACAAGCATTTTTGTTTTGAAATTTGAATGTGTGAAAAGGGAGATTAACAAGCTTGTAATAAGAATCAGTCTTTGTTACCATTTCTATTTCTTACCACCGGCAAATGAATTATTTCTTTGTTTCTCAGATAACAGTATCACCCATTCTCTTTGTATCAAACTCTAAACTTGTAATCAATTCCGATTCCTCCCTCACTGAACTATTGTCACCCAATCAAATAAATAAAGTAACGGTTTGGATTAGAATTTTGTAATCGACCTTTTAGATATCTAAGACTCTCTTACCAAACCTAATTTTCTTTCGTTTATTGTATTTTGAATAAGAACGACCAACAGGAGACTTAAAAAGCCAAGTTCCAATTTTCTTGTACCAACTGCAAGGTATAGAAAATGAAAACAGCAAATTTTTCCCTTATCTTTTTGACGTCTATCTTAGTACATTTCTGGCTCCAATGTCTCTCCTCAGCCCTCATTGAGCTCTAGACATCTTCCATCAATGTTGATATAAATCCACAAACTTTCTGTCAATCTTTATCTAGCTTAATACTTTCGGCGATGCTGCTCTTTGCGAAATGACTCTTTTCTACAGCAGTTTTAGATGTTCCTTGTCCTCCAAGTTGATAAACAATAGCACCTTATGGTTATATTATCGTATCAGTTTCTTCAAAATAACGCGATGCTCATTCAAATTGTTTTCTATCGTACTATATTGGGATGTTAATTCATGTTGAGAATTCTGCTGGGAATCTGATAATAGACTGTCCACCACTTCTTGAAACTGTTTCATCATTCAGATTGCTACCGTGAAAACACTATTTACTTCTGAAGATGTATTTTAACCCTTCCTGGCGTCTATGCGGAGAAATTTAAATTGATTGGGCTAGCGTGGCTATTGTCCACTGCCTCCATAACAACCGAAATTAAGCATTAACACACTAAAATCTGCTTACAGGTCGTTAGGACAATTACTTTCCGTTATACTTCGTAACGCAATTTTTTTAATTCTGAAATCTAAAGATATTGGCGGTTACGGTGGGGGACTGAAGACGAAAGGACATTTGTATTTGACTATATGGTATATATATATATATATATATATATATATATATATATATATATATATATATATATATATATATATATATATATATATATATATATATACATATATATTTATATATATATATGATAATTTTTTTGCACATTTAAATGTGTTTGTTTCATATTTTGAATAAGCCATATGTATTAATACATTAAATTCTGGATTCTCTTAACGACCTCGGGATCAGAGCCCCAGGCAGAACCGCCCAAAAACTATAATATCGGACCGGCGAGGATTTGAACCCTCGTCCGAGATATCTGTATGCCAGTGACCATACAGATATCCCGGACGAGGGTTCAAATCCCCGCCGGTCCGATATTAAAGTCTTTGGTCTGTTCCGCCTGGGGCTCTGATCCCGAGGTCGTTAAGAGAATCCAGAATTTAATGTACTAATATATATGGCTTATTTGAAATATATATATATATATATATATATATATATATATATATATATATATATATATATATATATATATATATATATATATATATATATATATATATGTGTGTGTGTGTGTGTGTATGCATATGAATATATTTATATATATATATATATATATATATATATATATATATATATATATATATATATATATATATATATATATATATATATATATATATATATATATAAATATAAATATATATATATATATATATATATATATATATATATATATATATATATATATATATATATATATATATATATATATATATCTTCTTACAAAGGTGGCAAAATGTAGAGTAAACACAGTAGTTTGTTAGTTATTTTATTTATATTTCAAATTCTTTTCATATATGCATTGAAAAGATAAATTAGACAGACCGTAAAATGAGCTCCTCTCGTGTAGATTTATGTGTGAATTACGTAAGACCTTCATCATTAATTTCATTGTATTCTTATTCAAGTTAGTATTTATAAATTAACGTTCTTTTTGAGAATTACCTTTTTAGTTCGCGTATGTTTGTTATGAAGTCTTATGTAACTACTTGAGAGTGTTGTGGCTTATGTGCGAGATATGAACAACGGCTTAGATAATGTTTTTTTTTTTATATCTTATGAGGTATTGTGTCATGTTTGTAAGAGAATGCTCAGTAACATGTTCCTCAGAAAATTCTTTATCGAGTGCTTTAGAAATGTCACCAAGGCCTACTGATAGGATATTTCCTTTTTTCTTTATTTTGGGGACCATGGGTGGGCAGAGCTAGTTACCTGAGAGAGCCGTCTAAAGTGGCATGAGTAAAGCGTTCAGGCGAGCGATACTTGGGAACTATAACAGCTTTTGCCCACACCACCATGCTTCCCAAATCTCAGGAAGTTTCGGGTAGCAGTTAGTTTTCATATAAAAAGGGACACCAGGTTACACAGATAGAGATAGAGGTTACCAGCCATAAGATTGACGTCTCGTCGCCTCTCTCACTCTTGTTTTTGAAAATGTTCAGTACATTTAGTGCGTCCTCTCCTGAGTAACTCTATGCTCCAAAGCACATCGTGTGTCGGAAAGATACCTAAGACGAAATGGTGATTCTGAATTCATTGTATTAGGGTGAGTGTTGCCATTTAGTAAAGTTTTGTAAACAGCCCTGTATTAAATATAGATTATGTAACGTAATCTGGTTATTTATTTTTCATTTAGGTGTCAAACTTGAATATTGAATTATTCAAATTTAATTTCAAGCTTTTGAATAATTTGTATTGCACTATTTCTTTTCTTAGTCTAATATTTATTCAGATATAATAGTTCAAGTCAATTCCAAATATAATTTTCAGACCGTAAAATTTTTATCTCAATCTATGTTTTGCTCACACCTATTTTTTCCAGTGACTTATTTTGTTAGTATGTAAATTCCTTCAAAGTTTTATAATTTATAATTTTTTTAAAAGAGTATATTATTCCAATCACCATATTTTAAAATAGGATTCCACTCGCATCTTGTTAAAAACCACGTAAACTTTTTAAATAATAATAAAGAGTGATTACCCAGTGTACTTTTGAGTGTACTTGAGAGGTCTTTGGATAATCAGTGTTTTATATATTGCTGTCTGAGAGTTATTTAACTGTCTCAAAATTAAGGTATTAATATTTTAAGTGTAACAGTTTTGATGTAATGGCAAACAAGTGAGTTTGGAGTTCGAGTGGTTAATTAACCTGACAGTCATAGTATATATAATATTATTTGTTTCGTTCCCAGTCACGAGCCGTGGTATAATATATTTTTTAGTGCCAAGACTAGAGGGCAATATCATATATATATATATATATATATATATATATATATATATATATATATATATATATATATATATTTTTGGGCTCAAGCCATGTCGTCCTGATGGAAGTTCCTATAGGGTAGCTTCCTAGGGTATATTACAACTACGGCGATATTCCCAGAGAATTTACCTTAAGGTACCAGAATTCTAACTCCTGGAGCGAGTATCCCTCGTGAAAGGGATATCGCGACATATCAGAGGACGTATTCTAGACACGTCACATGGCAATCTACTACCTGAATAGAGATTCGTCTCGTAGGAGGGAGATTGACGAGATACGAATTCGGGAAAGAAAAAGGGGAGCCGCTCCCAAGGCTTCCCTATCCCCCGATTCGTATGCGTGCCTGGCGCCAATCCTGGCGCCATCTCCATTCCTTTTTGCGTAGCTTAACAACTCGGTGTTTTTTCCTGTTTTTCTCGCAAATCTTGGATTTATTCAGCTTTTCATGGCTTCTTCGTCTTCGTTGACCTCGGATAAGTTGAGTATAGTGTCTGTTATGTATAAATGTAGGCTCTTGGTAAAATTTGGAGTGATTAATAGGATTAATCTTTGATACAAGAGCCGTAGCCTACCAGAGGTGTCCTGGACACTGTCACTCGCTAGGTATAAATTAGTTAGTCAGAGTGACATTCCTGGTTGTTTTGCTTAATAAAATTTAGCTATTTAGCTTTACATAGGATTTCCTTTCGTGCTTAGTATTATTTGGCGAAGTATTCGCCATTCTGGCCTACGCTAGGCCATGTAGCCTAGTCGTTTGGTCCTAGTACTTAATGCATGATTATGGTTTTTCCGAGTGTAATTAACCCTGGATAGGTACGGTGGGTCGTTTGCGACCCCGAGCGTCAAAAAAAAACAGGTTTTTCTCACGTGACTCACCCCCGTGACTGGATTTGTGGGTGATCGACCTGCAGGAGGTGTCTCCCCTACACGCTCTAGTAGTGTCCAGATGTGCATTGCTGTAGCTGTACTCCTTCCCCGATTTCTGAGACGCGTCGGGGTCGTTCGCGTCCGAGTTTACCCTTCTAGGGTAGTTTGCATAATTATCAAAGTTATTACGAATTATGAAATTGTCGTAGAATGGTGCAACTTGTATAGGTTATCAGTTGTGGAAAGTCTTGGTGGATTGTTTGGCTACCATGTGCATGTTTTTTTTTTTAGTTAAAATGTCGTTCATCACCACGAGGACCATTTTACCGCGAGTGCCCCTTTTTCATTTTTTTTCATTTTTTTGCCAAGTCATTTTTCCGTAAGATATTGCCAAATAGTGTCGTAAAACTTTTGCTTGTTTAGTGTTGGAAAGTGTGTCTAGATGATCTGGCTACCCATGCATGACTGTTTTTGTCAGATACGACGTAGTTATTGGTATATTGGGTATTTAACTGCGGTTACCAATTTCTGTTTTTTTTTCAATATTTGTAAAAATTACTACGTAGTAAGGAATTGCCGTATATTATTCATTTTTTTTTTCATTTTTATGTGTTAGAAAGTGTGCCTTGATGGTTGGGCTAACACGTGCATGTCTTTTTTTTTATCTGAGATGTCGTATATTAGAATGTCGGGCATTTTACCGCGAGTGTCCCTTTTTCATTTTTTTTCATTTTTTTGCCAAGTCATTTTTCCGTAAGATATTGCGAAATAGTGTCGTAAAACCTTTGCTTTTTTAGTGTTGGAAAGTGTGTCTAGATGATCTGGCTACCCATGCATGACTTTGTTTTTGTCAGATACGACGTAGTTATTGGTATATTGGGTATTTAACTGCGGTTACCAATTTCTGTTTTTTTTTTCAATATTTGTAAAAATTACTACGTAGTAAGGAATTGCCGTATATTATTCATTTTTTTTTCATGTTTATGTGTTAGAAAGTGTGCCTTGATGGTTGGGCTAACACGTGCATGTCTTTTTTTTTATCTGAGATGCCGTATATTAGAATGTTGGGCATTTTTCCGCGAGTGCCCCTTATTATTTGTTTTGCATTTTTTTGCTTAGTCATGTTACCGTAAGGAATTGGCAAGTAGTGTCGCAAAACTTATATTTTTATAGTGTTGGAAAGTGTTTCTAGATGATCTGGCTACCCATGCCTATTTTTTTTTTAGCCAGATATGGCGTATATATAAGTATATGTTCGATTTTCCTGTGATTGCCATTTTTTCGTTTTTTCCCATTTCTTTCAAAATTACTACGTACTAAGGAACTATCACAGAGTAATATTTCATTTATATGTTTATTTGTCGGAAAATATGCCTTGATGGTTTGCCTAGCACGTGGCTGAAATTTTTTTTTTCTGAAATACCGTATATTAGAATGGCCATTTTTCCACGAGTGCCCCTTTTTATTTGTTTTGCATTTTTTTGCTTAGTCATGTTACCGTAAGGAATTGGCAAGTAGTGTCGCAAAACTTATAATTTTATAGTGTTGGAAAGTGTTTCTAGATGATCTGGCTACCCATGCCTATCTTCTTTTTTTAGCCAGATATGGCGTATATATAGGTATGTGTTCGATTTTCCTGTGATTGCCATTTTTTCGTTTTTTCCCATTTCTTTCAAAATTACTACGTACTAAGGAACTATCACAGAGTAATTATTCATTTAGATGTTTATTTGTCGGAAAATGTGCCTTGATGGTTTGCCTAGCACGTGGCTGAATTCTTTTTTTCTGAAATGCCGTATATTAGAATGTTAGCCATTTTTCCTCGAGTGCCCCTTTTTATTTGTTTTGCATTTTTTTGCTTAGTCATGTTACCGTAAGGAATTGGCAAGTAGTGTCGCAAAACTTATATTTTTATAGTGTTGGAAAGTGTTTCTAGATGATCCGGCTACCCATGCCTATCTTTTTTTTAGCCAGATATGGCGTATATATGGGTATGTGTTCGATTTTCCGGTGATTGCCATTTTTTCGTTTTTTCCCAATTCTTTCAAAATTACTACGTACTAAGGAACTATCACAGAGTAATGATTCCTCTAGATGTTTATTTGTCGGAAAATTTTTTTTACTTTTTTTTTGATTGAATATCATCAAATTTTTTTAGCTAAAATATTGTTTTACATTTTTTTTTTCGATTTTATTTCCCTTCAAAAAAATGTTTTTGGGTCAGAATTTTAATTTTATATTCGTAAAATAATCGACAATTATCCAGCAACCCACCATACAATTTTTATGCATATCCAATAATAATTAGATTAGTAAATAACACCTTGAAATTGACATACCCTTCCTACATTTCAAGTGGCAGATTAGGGAGTCTGAGTCAGTGTGGTTGGCGGCCATTTTGTGGACATATCCGAAGCGTAAGCTGCCCTATCTATATATATTCTTGTTCCCTATAGAATTTGTGATATTTTGGTATATTTTTACCTGCATAAATATCATATTATATATTAAATATATGTATTTTTTTACGGAATTTCTAAGTACTCAAAAAATTACCTTTAGATATGGCCCCTGATATAAATGTAATTTACAAAATAATGAAGATTTTTTTACATATTTCTATTTTAGGATAACATATGTTTATTCCCTAAAAAAATTAGCCACTTCCTATTTCATTTGGGTACCCAAAAAAATTCATGAAATTTGGACAAATTTTTTTGGCCAAAAAAAGTTACCCTTTTTTTCTCATTTCAGATCTTCACCTCCATGGGTCTGACTTCATCCAAAATACATCAAGATGTGTCCTAAACATTCAAGAATCAATTCCTAAAAGGATTTGTGTATATATGTATAAACATTTTTTTTATGAATTTTTATGTCAGGTCTTTTTTTTTTCTACTTAATTTTTTAAAATATTTATAATAAATAGTTTTTCTGCAGATGAGTAGTATTTATCTATACAGTTGTTTTAAGCATTCATTGAAGTTTTTTTTGGCAAAAGAAAAAAGGAGGTTACTGCAAAAACTGATTTTTCAAGAATTTTTTTTGGCGTCGGGGTCGTTCGCGTCCGAGTATACCCTTAAAGGGGTGTCCGAGGACCGTACCTATCCAGGGCTAAAATTTTATTGAAGCTTTAGGCTATTTTATACATTTTAGACTGTGTGGAATATTTCCAAGATTGTATACGTGAGAGTTTCGGTGAATTAGGTAATCGATTCTCTTGGTGCCTAGGCTAATTGCTTATGGAGCCTTAGTATACTTTATCATACTCCCCGGTTGCTTTCTTTTCTTCGGAGAAGGTATGCAATCCCTTTCCCTCTGTTTAAGCCTTGGGCTTATCCCTAAGTGGTTTTTTCCGAATTTATTTTCGATAAAACTATACTAGGGTGTTAGTGTACCTTCCTGTTCCTGCTGAGTCTGGTTCAAAGAGGGACAGAACAACAGAGTTTTTAGTCTGAGTCCGTGTTGTTTGGCTTGGGGCAGAGTCTCCCTCGCTGACCTAACACTTACAAAGGGAGCTGAGCTCCCTTAGGTCACTGTCGAAGGTTTCTGTAGTTATGATTCCTTCTTGTGTGATCGACCAGACTAAGTCCTGTTGCTGTTCTCGGGGAGGATAAATCTTCCCTTGGGAGTTGCAACGCCTTCCTTGCTTTGGTGCTCTGGAAGCTGGCAGGTATTATACTACTGCGCTGGCACTTTCCCTTAGATCTCCCTTAGGCTAAGACAGAGTTCTTGGCTGCGGGTGATCTGTCACTAAAGCAAGGTTGGCAGGACCCTCTTGTCCCTTCCCCCTCTATCTCCGTAATGGCCTAGCCATTACTGTACTGTACCTTGCCGGCCGGCAGAGCTGGCCGGCAGGGGTATTACTGTACCATATGTCATTCTACTTCTGGACCTAGTATAGGTTGGGATATGGATTGACTAAGCCCATTGCCGGCCGGCAGAGACGCTGGACGGCAAGGGTCTTATGTTTTCGAGTGCTGCCCGGACCTCTCTTGGTCCCTCATCCATGCCTGCCGGCAGAGCCGGACGGCATTGGTCAAGGAAGCCTGAATTAAGTTTCTCCCCTTCCTTATATGCACTCTTTCGGTTGCCGGGCTTGGGGGGTTGTGTACACTCTTATCCCGGCATCCATTCTATTTTCTTCTAGTGCTGTACCTGTCCCGGCAGCCGGCCTATGAGGCCGGCAGCCGGGCAGGGGTAGTCTTCTGGTTCTTTTGCTGCCGGCTGGCATCGGTCTTGTACCTTTGCCGGCCGGCTTATGTCAGTCCTTGTCTGCCGGTCACCAAGAGTGTGGCCGGCAGCTGGGTACTACCTTGTGTAGTTGCTGGCCGGCAATCATTGCCGGCCAACACTGGCTGTTGCTGGCCGGCAGCTGCTGCCGCCGGCACAGGCATTTGAACCAGAGGGCTGCCGCCCTATAGCTGTTAAGTAGTATACTTTAAAGCTAATTGTGGTGTGTGCCGGCCGGCAAAGGCAGGCCGGCACACATCCTCCTATACTGTACTAGTATTCTTCTGTATAGCATATACAGTAAGAAGAAAACTATAGTAAAAGTTTAGGTACAGCACTGTATCTTCTAATACTATTGTGTTTTCTTACACAGCCCTTTGCTGTTGCCCTCAGACAGGAAGCAGAGTTCTTCCCCGTCTATTATCCAGGATTTTTAAAATCATTGCCTAGGTGTGAGCTCCACCTGTTTCCTCTGGAAACCTTGCATTGGTTACTCTAGTAGAGATAAACCATTTTTGATTTTATTATCCGGAAGGCTGCAGCAATGGGTTGTGAGGGAAACACAAGTGTGTGTCTTTCAATTATGAATTGTTATGCTATACTATGCATATCCAGTGATACATAGTTCACTTGATACTCATGGAAATTTCTTCTCTTTACAGGAGGACCCTCCGAAGTGCGGAAATGTTTTCTGCAATGTCCGCAGCAAGAACCTCTGCGGACATGAGTGTTGTAGGAGACACGCAGCATGCGCTGTCTCCAAGGATGATCTCCAGTATTGGGACCCTCAGGTATGTACTGTATGCACTAACCTGATTACTGAGGCTTTTGATTCCCCTAGAACGGCGGAATCAAGGGATATAGCTAGGGAAAAGCTTCGTACTTAGGTAAGGGGCTTCAAGAAGAACACCTCTGGCCCTTATCTTCCAAGTGAGAAGATGAGGGCGTATCTTTTTCCCCAGGCATCAGCTGAGGCAGTGATTCCCCAGCCTCAAGAGGAGATCCTTCAAGATCAAGTCCAGGTGGACGAGGAAGTCGCAGATGCGATGCAAGACATCCAGTTGTGTGACAGGATGTCTGACCTGGACGATCGTTTGGAAGAAGACCTCCTGGCAGAAGGTCAGGATCAAGTTCAAACCCCGGATGTCGTAGAGGATGAGGTCGACGAGGTGTCGGCTGCTCCGGTTCAGATGCCGGAGCCTATCCCCTCAACATCGGCTGGCCTCCCAGTAGAACTGGGACAGGCCCTCTCTTCGATTGTTGGAATGATCCAACAAATGCAGAAGGAGAATCAGGAGAAGGCGGCTGCAATGGAACTGCGCATGCAGTCCCTGGCAGAATCACATGGGCCCCGGAAAAGGCTCAATGTGAAAGACCTTCCCATATGCTCAGATGCTAACCCATGGAGGTATGCTGAGCACATGCCGATGACGACTGGAAAGATCGTCATTTCGGATAAGCTGGGTTCAGTTCCCCTAGAGGAGGTAGAATTCTGGCCCAGCAAGGCATCATATCCGGACTGCTATGTCCGGCTGAGAAAAGAACCAGCTTCAAGGGAGGAGACAGAGCCGAAGGAGGTCATTGTTATGGACCACGCTAAGGCTCAAGCCCTACTTTCATCCTCGATGAAAGAGAGGGGCTTCTCGAATTCGAAGGTAGCTGTATTGAGCAAGAAGCTCCCTTCGTTTGTGTCCTCTCCTGATAGAGCCTTCCCCTTTTTACAGAAAGGGTTTGCGGCTGTCCTAAAGGCAGTCGAGGCCGGCAAGCCTTGCCCCTCCCTGGAGGAGTGTAAACCCTTGTCGCTGGCTCTACCTATGGACCACAAAGACTGGAAGGATGTCCATCTAACATTCTCAGTGGGAAAGTTGGAGGCTGATATTGCCGGACGGCAATTCGGCGAGGACCTCCCCAAGCTGTCCGAATCTCTTTTACGAAGAGAGTTCGAGACAAAAGAAAGACTGGCTGCCTCAATGTTTCATCAGACTACTCTCGAGACGATGGCAAGTGACCCCAAGGTCCATGAAATGTTCATGGTAGTGGCTAAGTCTCACTTAGCCACAGTGACGAAGGACCTTTATAACTTCGTCAAGGCAAGGAGAGCTTGCAGGGAGTTCGTGTTCACCGGGGCTTCGGTGAGACACGAGCCAAGGAAGTTAATCTCCTCCAACATTTGGGGAAAAGACCTTTTCCCTACCGATGTGGTCAAAGAGGTTGTTGATAAGGCCGCCGTGGAGAATAGAAATCTTCTCCAGAAGTGGGGCCTGGCTATCAAAAGAAAATCTTCCCCGGATGAGGGTCCTCAACCAAAGAGGAAGAATATGAAGACTAGGCTACCATCTCGGCCAGCCAAGCCTTATAGACAGCAACAGCAACTGCAATTGCCTTTGCCTCCAGTGCCCCAGATAGTGGCACAAACCCCGACTGCCTTTCAGTGGGTACCCCAGGCGGTGCCAGGTCAGTCAACCACATTCGCCCCAACGTTCGAAGGACAGTCTTCTTCCTTTCGTGCAAAACCTAGAGGAGCAGCCAGAGGCTCGTCTAGGCGCCCCTCAAGGGGAAGGGGATTCAGAGGTGGTCGTGGTCAGGGAGGCAAGACCTCAGGACGGCAGTCCAAGTGAAATGATACCGGTAGGAGGGAGACTGATGAAATTTTGGGATCGCTGGACCTTCGATCCCTGGGCCCAAAGCCTACTCAAGAATGGACTGGGTTGGAGCTGGTACAGCACTCCACCCCCATGCCTTCGGTTTTTCCAACACTCCACCCCCATTTTGGAGGAGTACGTTCAAGAACTGTTGGAGAAAAATGTGATCCGAAAGGTGAAGTCCATCAAATTCCAAGGGAGGCTGTTTTGTGTTCCCAAGAAAGACTCGGAAAAGCTCAGAGTCATTCTGGACTTGTCACCACTCAACAAGTTCATAGTGAATTGCAAATTCAAGATGCTAACACTGCAACACATAAGGACCTTACTGCCCAAGAGGGCATACTCAGTCTCTATAGACTTGTCAGACGCCTATTGGCACATTCCAATCAGCCGTCGACTCTCCCCCTACCTAGGGTTCAGGCTACAACGAAAACTGTACGCCTTCAGAGCCATGCCATTCGGGCTAAACATAGCCCCAAGGATTTTCACGAAGCTTGCGAGCGCAGCTCTCAAACAATTACGCCTAAAGGGAATTCAGGTAGTAGCCTACCTGGACGACTGGCTGGTGTGGGCAGCATCCGAGACCGAATGCTTGCAAGCTTCCAGTCAGGTGATCCAGTTCCTAGAGTACCTAGGCTTCAAGATCAACAAGAAAAAGTCTCGACTTTCTCCATCCCAAAAGTTCCAGTGGCTTGGAATCCACTGGGACCTTTTGTCACACAGTTTCTCCATCCCAATGAAGAAAAGGAAGGAGATAGCGGGCTCTGTCAAGAGACTTCTAGATTCCGAAAGGATATCAAGACGCGAACAGGAGAGGGTACTAGGCTCTCTCCAGTTTGCTTCAGTGACAGACCCAGTGCTAAGAGCACAGCTAAAGGATGCAACCGGAGTTTGGAGAAGGTATGCATCAAACGCGCGAAGAGATCTGAGAAGACCAGTGCCGCCTCGGCTACGTACTCTTCTCAGACCTTGGTCCCAAGCCAGACATCTAAAGAAGTCTGTTCTTCTTCAGCCACCTCCCCCGTCGTTGACGATTCACTCAGACGCCTCAAAGGAGGGATGGGGAGGTCACTCTCATCGGAAAAAAGTCCAGGGGACTTGGTCCAAGCTATTCAGGACCTTTCATATAAACTTTCTAGAAGCTATGGCAGTGCTCCTTACCTTAAAGAAAGTCTCCCCGCGTCACTCGATCCACATAAGATTGGTGACAGACAGCGAGGTGGTTGTGAGATGCTTGAATCGACAAGGGTCGAGGTCACCACCTCTCAACCAAGTGATGTTAGCCATTTTCCGATTGGCGGAAAAGAAGAAGTGGTACCTGTCGGCAGTTCACCTTCAAGGAGTCCGCAATGTGACAGCGGACGCTCTATCCAGGTTCACACCGATAGAGTCGGAATGGTCCTTAGACGCAGGATCATTTTCCTTCATTCTGAATCAAGTCCCAGAACTGCAAATAGACCTCTTTGCGACGAAAGACAACAAGAAGTTGCCCCTGTACGTGTCCCCGTACGAGGACCCCTTAGCGGAAGCAGTGGACGCAATGTCCCTCGACTGGAACAGATGGTCCAGGATTTATCTGTTCCCTCCTCACAACCTTCTGTTGAGGGTCCTCAACAAACTGAGATCCTTCAAGGGGGTAGCGGCAATAGTGGCCCACAAGTGGGCGAACAGCATGTGGTTCCCCTTGGCGTTGGAACTACAGATGAAGTTCGTGCCGCTACCACATCCAGTTCTGACCCAGCGAGTCCAGAAGTCGACTGTCTGCGCTTCATTACAGAAAACCCAGACCCTGCAGCTCATGATTTTCTCGCCCTAGCGGTGAGAAAGCGCTTCGGGATTTCGAAAGCCAGCATAGACTTCCTAGAGGAATACAAGTGCAAATCGACTAGAAGGCAATATGAGTCATCTTGGAGAAAATGGGTGGCCTTTGTAAAGGCAAAGAATCCGCAGGAGATCTCAACAGATTTCTGCTTATCTTTCTTCATCCATCTCCATGGCCAAGGATTGGCAGCTAACACGATTTCAGTGTGTAAATCGGCTTTGATGAGACCCATTTTATTTGCCTTCCAGATCGACCTAGGTAACGAGATCTTTAATAAAGTTCCGAAAGCCTGCGCTAGGCTCAGACCTTCAGCACCTCCAAAGCCCATCTCATGGTCTTTAGACAAAGTTCTTCATTTCGCCTCCTTGTTGAGCAATGAAGAATGTGCGTTAAAGGATTTGACGCAAAAAGTTATTTTCCTATTTGCACTCGCGTCCGGGGCCAGGGTTAGTGAGATCGTAGCCCTCTCGAGAGAGGCAGGTCGTGTTCAGTTCCTGGATGGGGGGGAGCTGAACCTGTTTCCGGATCCTACGTTTCTCGCCAAGAATGAGTTACCCACCAACAGGTGGGGTCCCTGGAGAATCTGTCCTCTGAAAGAAGATGCATCTCTATGTCCAGTAGAATGCCTAAAGGTCTATCTTCGTAGAACTTCAGACTTCAAGGGTAGTCAACTATTCAGGGGAGAAACATCAGGCTCAAATTTATCTCTGAATCAACTCAGAGCGAAAATGACATATTTTATTCGCAGAGCGGATCCTGACAGTACACCCGCAGGTCACGATCCGAGGAAAGTTGCCTCATCCCTAAATTTCTTTAATTGTATGGATTTTGAACATCTCCGTTCATACACGGGCTGGAAGTCTTCCAGGGTGTTCTTTCGCCACTATGCGAAGCAAGTAGAGGAACTTAAGAGATCTGTGGTAGCAGTGGGTCGTGTAGTTAACCCTACTGTTTAACTCTGCGAGGAACAGTGGTCTTAATTGGGACGATTAAGTCCAGGGTGAGTGTGTAGGTACATACTGTACTACAAACTAAATGAGGGCACCAAGTGCCTATATAGACTGTTCCTTCCTTCAAAGGTGAACCTTGCATAAGTTCAGACATGTGTGCCAAGCGTTTCTAACGCTAATGTGATTGATTTGTAATACAGATTTTTTATGACTTGATACCTTGGTATCTCATTAAAGTGGTGTTTAATGGTTTTTCTTTCAGATAAACAAGTTCTGTTTACTATCATACTTATGCTTAAAGTTTTGGGTTACCCTCTTTTATATAAATATATATATTTGTTGTTAACCTGTCTGTTTATTATCTGTCAATAAACTTGTTCTTGAGAACCTTGCGTCTCTTTCACCTGTGTCAATTTATTGGTATAATTGAGCATTTTAATTCTATGTATCTTATCTGGGATAATTCTGATAGAATTGTTCTGTTTTGCAAGCTATGTTGCATTGGTTTATGTAAGTCCCCTATGGGAGGACTCCGTCCCATAAAGGGACGAGGGCGGTTTTATTAGTTTCTTCCTATGCGGATATAAACCTTTGTCCAATACAAGTATTGTGCGGATGACTGGTCAATATATTGACGCAGTGGTTCTATACAAACTATGCTTTACTGAATATAGGGCGAGACCACTATATTAGCTTGCCTGGCATTCATACATAGATATATGTACTCTTCGAGACTTTCCAGAGTCTAGTAGGACTCTTCCCTGTAGGGGGCAGGAAGCTCTAACATAGTTTATAGTTAGTTGAAAAGATGTATAACGGTAACATCTTAGGTCTCTAGGTCTAGTCGACCGGGAATAAATATCTCCGGGGAGTACGGCACGTTCTGAGAATCCACAGATACAGTAATGCTCTGGTACACTTCCATCAGGACGACATGGCTTGAGCCCAAAAAACGGATTTTGAGCGAAGCGAAAAATCTATTTTTGGGTGAGATAGCCATGTCGTCCTGATGGACCCGCCCTTGCCTTTCTAAGAAAGGGCTGTAGGACCCCTCCCTACATACAGTATCTGTAGCACCTCGTGTACGCTACAAGGAATACAGATGGCGCCAGGATTGGCGCCAGGCACGCATACGAATCGGGGGATAGGGAAGCCTTGGGAGCGGCTCCCCTTTTTCTTTCCCGAATTCGTATCTCGTCAATCTCCCTCCTACGAGACGAATCTCTATTCAGGTAGTAGATTGCCATGTGACGTGTCTAGAATACGTCCTCTGATATGTCGCGATATCCCTTTCACGAGGGATACTCGCTCCAGGAGTTAGAATTCTGGTACCTTAAGGTAAATTCTCTGGGAATATCGCCGTAGTTGTAATATACCCTAGGAAGCTACCCTATAGGAACTTCCATCAGGACGACATGGCTATCTCACCCAAAAATAGATTTTTCGCTTCGCTCAAAATCCGTTATATATATATATATATATAATATTGGATTGCACTTAATTCTCAATCATTCACAAGCCATATTTCAAAATATTTCTTTACAATTCGTAAAATTTCGATAGTGAAGAGGTTAGTAGCTTCACTTGGTCGAGAAAAAAAATAATCTTAGTCGAGATTTTATGTATATATATATATATATATATATATATATATATATATATATACTTTATATATATATATATATATATATATATATATATATATAATATATATATATATATATATATATATATATATATATATATATATATATATATATATATATATATATATGTGTGTGTGTGTGTGTGTGTGTGTGTGTGTGTGTATACTGTATCACGAAACTAGTCAGGTCCTAAGCTTATATTTCATATTTTCATTTCCCCTGTGGGTCTTTTGTATCTGAGCATCATGTTTCCTTGTGATTTTTGCGCGCATATATATATATATATATATATATATATATATATATATATATATATATATATATATATATATATATATATATATATATATATATATATAAATATATCATACTCCTCATAAGCTATTGCTATTCCAATACAGGACAAAGGCCTCAAATATGTCCTTCCAATTTAGACTGTTTATGGTTCAGTAAATTTTCTTAGTTCGTCAATCCATAGTCTTATCTACCGTCCCCTTCTTTATTTGCAATTGTTACAAACCAATGCCGTTATTCTTCTTTCCCTTCTATTTTATGTCATTCTCTCCAAATATCCTACCCACATCAATTTCCTTTTCGTAAATGGTGTGAGAGCAACCTAATCTTTCGTTTGCTCTCGTATCAATAGTGATCTTTTTCCTGTCTCTTAGTATCATTTCTATTATCATTCATTCCAGAGCTTTATGAGTTGTATTTGCTAAGAACTCTCCATTCTATGATTGTCGTTCTTTCAATATCGATCTCATATCCTTTAGAAACACCATCGACCTTTTCGCTGATAGAGTCTACAGGGACAAGACAACTCCGGAATTGAATATCCCAGAGCAAGCCCTTTGGACCCTCCTTGCCATATGCACTAAGAGGGTCCCCTTTACTACTCATCGTAGGCACATGTACTTACAAAAGGATGGCGTGGCGATGGGCTCGCCCTTGGGCGTACTCTTTGCTAACTTCTACATGAGAGTAGTAGAGGAGAGGGTATTCTCTCAACTCGAGTGCCCCCTCGCTTACTTCCGTTATATTGACGATACTTTCATCAAAGCTACTTCCACCGAAGCCATCGAGAACCCAAGGAGGACCTTTGAGGACAACAGCGTCCTCCACTTCACCCTTGAGAACAGCGTCGACAACAGCCTCCCGTTCCTGGACGTCTTGATTTCTTCCACCAACGAGGGATTCCAGACCACTGTTTACACTAAGCCCACAAATCTCGGCATGTGTTTGAATGGCGAAAGTGAATGTCCTGCCCGCTACAGGGCGTCGACCATCAAGGGCTTTGTACGCAGAGCCTTGTCACACTGCTCGTCATAGACTGACACCCACAAGGAGCTGGAAAGGGCCCCACAGGTCCTCATCAATAACGGCTACAGCAACAAGCAAGTCCAGCGTGAAGTGAGGACAGCTATAGACAAGTGGTATGGGTCCTCTGCGGTGGAAGGGTCCGACAGCGCCAGCTAGGGGTCCGACAGCACTAGAGATAGGTCCGACACCTCCCCCAACGGATCTAGAGACATCAAACTTTACTACAAAGGCCTCATGCACGCAGAATATTAGCGGGATGAGAAGGCCATTAAAGACATCATCACTAACAACGTGTCACCTACTGATGAGACCACGGAAGTGAAACTCATCATCTATTACCAGACTGAAAAAACCCGCAGCTTGATCATGAGGAACAATCCAGCGCCCCATGATAACGACCCTCTGAAGAAGACAAATGTAGTCTACTCTTATCAAAGCATGGTCCGCAATTCCATTCTGCTGAGCGTGGTAATGGGTTGCCTGACTTTGAGCCCGTCTCGGCGCGCGCCTCAGCCAATCAGGAAGCTCGGATACCTCTCTCAGCCCAGCCCACTGAGCGAGAGAGGAGCCTGCCTGACTTTTTGGCTGGCTCGGCGCGTGTCCTGACCAATCAGGATCCAGGATTCCTTCCTATCTCTCAGTCTGGGAGGCTGAGCCGAGCTCGTCGTACATCTGCCACCCGAGCCTATAACCTCCGCTCGACCAATCAATATTTGAGGCCCCTCTCTACGAACCAGAGCCGGGATACATAAGGACCAAGATCCAGCCAGAGCCTCACTTCTCGCCTGAAAACGGAGCAAGCAGTTCCGAAACGCGTCGCAATCCACTTTACCTGTTGTAATTTTCGAGTATTACTTGTACTTGTATTAATTACATCCAGCCTTAACCTGAATTGTATTCTTCATCCACCTGATAAACTTCGCCAACTTGCTAGCTGAATGTAGCAACCCTGAAAAGAGAATTGTCCGTAGAATCGAGAAATTAGACAAGAAATTGAATTCTGCCGATGCAGCCATAGTATTAAACTCCACCGGTTATTATTATGATAATATTTTTAAACATCTATTTATAGAAATAGTACGTTTATTTATAATTTCACAACAAGAGCAAACATCGCAGATACAGGTTCTTCGAATAATAATAATAATAATAATAATAATAATAATAATAATAATAATAATAACTGACTAACAGAGACGCTTATGTATTGATTCTATATGAAATTACTCCAGATGTTAATAAATAACTAAACAGCTTATAAATTCATCAACACAATTTTTACATTGCTTCCATGTAAAGGGAAGATTCTATGTCCAGGAAAAGAAAATCTTGCAAGAATTTGAGGAAAGGGAAAGAACTTTGAATTTAAGAAAACTAATGTTTATTTCTTCCAGTAAAAAAAAATATATAAAAAATAAACCCTTACATGGTTGACTGAAATTTATTATCTATTGCAGAAAGTTCTGCCTAAAAAAGAAAAATTATGCGGATTAGCATGGGCGTTATCAAAGGTAGTGATTTTGTTGAAATTGCTTTGATGATATTTTGTTCAATTTGATAGTTTTCCAGACTCACTGTGAGTCAAGAGTTCAAGCCCTCACAATCCTGAAAATTTCCAATAGAACTCCTAACCTCACCGTCCCTGTAAGTGGGAGATGGGGGTAATGGGATGGCGGCGCGAGGAAATAGGGCTGCCTACAGAGTCATTAGATTTCATTTCTTGGTCCTTCCAGTCTTAGCTTTGGTGGATACGGATTTGAGGGTTGATATTAAAAAGGCTACTAATAGATAAAAGATGAGTATTTTTTTTTCTTTTTTTTTCTTATATAAATTACGCAGCAAATTCTATGACCAAGAAGTACTAAATATTACTTATTGACACCATATATGTATACGGTTGGTGTCCTGTTACTTTTGAATGATGCTCATTGTGACCTTTAATCCTCTATATAGTTTCCGTTTCAGATGTTAGCAGCATATTTGGTCACTCTATTTTTTTTACTTTTTTCTCAAATAGTAGAATTAAGACAATCTTCAAAAATCAAAAGAAAAACCAGTGAAAAGTCTAAATATCTGGATAACATTCACTGTTGAAAATTTGTAGTAAAAAAACGACTAATGTCTGGCAACATTTATTCCAGGATTTTTATAGTTTTAAAAATAAAAATATTGACGTAAAGGAGTGATATTACGGTCAACAACCTGTAAAAGATAATAAAAAAGTAAGGTAAAATTAAGGGTGCCTATATTTTATTGAAATACGCTTCAGAACAGTATATTTTTACGGAGACTTTCCGGTTAAAAATGTTTATTTTTTTTTTCTAACAGTGTACTTAAGGCTTTTAATCAATATTCTTAATCTTAAAGAGAGAGAGAGAGAGAGAGAGAGAGAGAGAGAGAGAGAGAGAGAGAGAGAGAGAGGAGAGAGAGAGAGAGAGAGAAAGTCATTATTTTCATGTTCAATCCTCCAACAATGAACAGTAACCCATTATTGTAGTGTAATGGAAACGAATGATTATAGGGAAGATTTAAAGGATGGTTTACTTTCTAAATTATTACTTCTGGAATGTACAATATATATAAATAAAAACAAATGCATGTATAATCTGGAGCCTTCAAACTTATAAAAAGAATACTGAAATTTTTTTTAGCCGAAGGATGATCATTCATGATTTTTTGAATAATTTCTCTCTCTCTCTCTCTCTCTCTCTCTCTCTCTCTCTCCTCTCTCTCTCTCTCTCTCTCTCTCTCTCTCTCTCTCTCTCTCTCTCTCTCATCATAATGTAACAAAACCCAAAACCTTCATACCTAATGTGAGGTCCACTTCCTAAACCTCATTACCTTTGTTAGGAATTGTTTGGCCGTGATTAAATCTTTTATTCTGTTTAAACGGTTTTCTTTTCCTTTTGTTTGTCTTTGTTCTTGAAGCTAATGAAGGAAAGATGCCGAGGGAAGGGCTTTCAATGCACGCTTTATATTTTGTCTTCATAATGAAAATGTAAAGAAATACTTGACATTCTTTTGCATTTATGAGTAGATCTTTGTATAAGAGAGAGAGAGAGAGAGAGGAGAGGAGGAGAGAGAGAGAGAGAGAGAGAGAGAGAGAGAGAGAGAGAGAGAGAGAGAGAGAGAGAGAGAGAGAGAGAGAGAGAGAGAGAGAGAGAGTTGTGACTCTTGGATATAAGAAAACTTTGATGGGGTGTTTGCTTGGTTTCTTTAAATATTTCATAAGAACTTTTTCTTTAATAGGTATTTGTATAATTTGCTATCGACGATAATTCTTGTTTGAAAATATAAACATATTGACAAAACTTATTAGTGATTTAATCTAAACAGAATATCAGAACTTTAAACAACTAAATAGATTAACAATGTAAATCTTAAAATTGGATATAAACTCGAAAGAAATTATATGAAATGAACTTGAACGGCAAAAAACTTAAATGGTATAGACCTAAATTAATTAGTTGGCTATTGATTCAGGCGTATGGATCTACAATCCAAAATTATTCCCTTTAAGAAAGTTATAATCCTTATTATTCTATTTATTGAAGGCATAAATTCATATTGCTGAAATCATCATTAAGACTTCCCTTTTGATCATATCTGTAAGGCTTGTGAAATCTTGATTATTACAACAAAATAATTAGAATGGGATGTTTGATTTACAACATAAGACCCTGTCAAACATAGAAACTTAGAATTCAAATGCATATAGCGAGACCTGAAAGTGATTGACATATAAAATAGATATCCTTTTTCTTCGAATCCCCAGTCGGGGATCGTTTGAATTATAAAACACTGTTAATAAGTGATTATTAATAGCCAAGATACTTAATGCTGGCTCCTTTGCAAATTATTTTCCTGGCCGTGTGACCGCCGAGCAATAAAAAGGAGATTTAGAATTTCTTGAGGTGAATTTTGATAAATATTGTATTTGTGAATTCTTTTGAATAAAACTTTGGTAAAATTTATAAATTTTTCTTTGATCTTCCTTTTCATCCATATATATCCCCCTGTCTCACGTTTGATATCATCTGTTCAAAGAGTGACCGAAAATTTTTTTTATCCTAATATTTTTAAGCTAGAATAGAGTTCCCATATTATCCTGAAAACACAATAAGTAATATTTGATATGAAAAAAATAGAAATAAGGTGAAAAAAATTAAATGTACATTTTGATATTTTTATGCTACTGACTGATCACATTGGCGATATCTTTCTTCTGCATAGCAAACTTCATGGGAAATTATTTCAGCAACACATACCAAACGTCTCTCTCTCTCTCTCTCTCTCTCTCTCTCTCTCTCTCTCTCTCTCTCTCTCTCTCTCTCTCTCTCTCTCTCTCCAATTTCTTAGTTTTTAAAAGATATATTCTATAGAGGTCATGTCAACTATAAGGTCAGTAAAATGTTTAACCTGATTATTTTCCAAGCCTGTTAAGAGTGAGTTAATAGATTACAATAACTTTTAGAAAGTAACAAAAAAAAATAGTCTTCCTGTTCTAATGACGAAACAAAGAAGTACTCAGTGTAATATCGTGCAGTTTTTGAAACAATTATCGTTTTGCACATAAGACTGATTGGAGATCCTGTAGTTACTTGCAAAACAGCTTAGCTTACTTTTGCTCCTTCGTTGTTTTAAAGATGTTTTCAAATAATTACGATTATCCAAAAGAAAATTAAAAATAATGCCCTCAGTTTGATTTTTAGGAAACTGATGTCTAATCTTTATGATACCCTCGAACCCAGAATAGAGTCTTTGTACCACCACGTACAGAATTGGCACATTTAGGAATAGATAAATAATAGTTTTTGTTCATATCAGGATATGCTAATTCTGTTAGATCAATGTTTGAATCCTATGTTAATTCATATAAGAAAATATTCACCTAAACAAATGTTAAAAACTTTTTGAATAATGATTAAGGATGTTTTCCTATATTATAACTTTATCCTTATTTTGAGGAAGAAATCTTGACGCAATGAAATCTATTTTGACTGATATAAACCAAAAAGACAAAATTGTCAGGAAGAATCTTTAGCTTTACTAGATATTCGTATGATAAATATAACAATTTCAAATGTTTATTTTATTCAACATCAACGCAAAGTTACCTATTGGAAATTCATCCATCTCATATTATAGGTACCTCCAGTATTATTAACTAGATGGAAGCTAAATCATTGCTTTATTTTGAATAAGTAATGTCCTTTGATTATCCTTATTTGCTAGATTAAGAATGTAATATTATTATCATTTTATAACCATTTTAAGGATTTAGAAATATGATAATTTTAAAAGGAATATTATTTCATTTTTTTACGAATATGATTTAACTTTAACACTAAATATATGATCATTACAGTCAAATGCCACCAAAGAAAGATTAATGAGGACGAGAAACAAAAATAGATAAAAAGTCGAAGGTAAGGGGGAATTATTGATTACATGGGAGCACAATTAACTTATTGAATGAAGAAAAAAAAAGTTTATACAATAACAGAGAAAAGTTGGAAATTATTTGTAGCGATCAAAAATTCATTGATCAAGATTGATTTACATAATATCATAGTGTATGTGTCCAGTCTGTCATCGGAAAGACAGATATGATGTAGATAGTCTGAGTTACTATTGTGCGCTTGTACACATTCGTCTGAAATTGGTGAATATGACATCTCAGAACATTGCACAGTTAGAAGTTCTTAGCAAGGTTTATTCATTTGATA
>NW_027171772.1:15000-32500 GCF_036898095.1 Palaemon carinicauda | reverse complement strand
CATCTTAATTTGTCGAACATGAACTTGCGGACTATCAAATTTATTATTCCTCATCTAGATATCAATCTCTGGAGCCGTCCTTCAGTTAGTTCTGTACGCATGTCATATAATATTCTAAATAAGTCAGACCAGACTTTGACTTTATATCTCCACAGACTGTAACATCCTGTACATAGAAATAGATATGGAAATAAGTCTAACAATCATAACTTCTCTGTCATGAGGCTCAATATCACAGAATAATCTAGCAATAATAATAATAATAATAAGAAGAAGAAGAAGAATAAGAAGAAGAAGAAGAAGAAGAAGAAGGAGAAGAAGAAGAAGAAGAAGGATAATAGTAATAATAATAATAATGTCTGTTTCAGTAGCATTGATCTTATACTCTATCTAGTCAATACCCCAGATATTCTTTTTTTCTGGATTACTGCGCTTTACTAGTAATTGAGCAAAACTCATTCTTCGTGGTCGGGAAGTTAAATTCAGGATGTATTACTCGAGTGTTTAGTATAGAATTCACAAATTAGGTACAAAAAACAGTTAACAGCGATGCATTCCATGAGTATCCTATTTCTTCCTCAGGTTATAGTAGAATAAGTGAAACGATGCAGGAAACATCATTTTAGATGGCAATGCTGGTTTTATTGGGAGAGGCAGTATATTTACATTGGCTGCCTCCGGTGCCGTGGGCGGATCAAGTGTGACGTGACCTGGGCACTGAATTATCATTGGCTGAGATGCTCCCCAGTAGAAGCTGGTTCGTAAGCAGGCTTTCCTGACGCTCAATCATTGGCGGTGAGTTGGTATCCTGCTCTGCAATGTCTAGGCTTGTATTGGCAGAAGCCTTCGCCGGATGAAATCAGTGTCGGGCGAGCTGCTGGGCCTCTGATCAGAGTGATCAAGTTTTGGGGTGTATTGTTCGGTATTCATTCTCTGGATGTTGTTTTTATGGCAAGAGGCGAGCAGGAACCTTTCTTGAGCCATGTTGAGGGAGGGATTTCCTCGCTGTCAGAAGCAGAGCTGAAGATCTTAGTCCTTTTGATAATCTCTTCACGTTTCATGTTGTGGTTGTGCATCTGAAGGTCATGTGCTCTTATTGGCCATTTCTGGATAAGGCAGGGGAGTCTCTAAAACAGTCGCCTTTTGATCATTTTTATGTAACTTCCAGTGCATCCTGCAACAGGACACATGTAGGGATAAACCATATTGGATTGCCTAAGGAAGTCCTGAGTAGGCGGAGCTGGATTATTTCTAACAATGAGGGACTTCATCTTAGCAGTCTGGTAGTAAACTGTGAGCTTGATCTTGGTTTTATCACCTACAGAGAGACGTGGTTCCTGAGAACCATGGGCTTAAGGCACCTTAAGAACCACAGATGACCTCTAGCTCCTTCCAATGGCTGAACCCCTCACAGAATGTGGAAGATACACTAGTGGTGTCGTCTCCAGGGACACGGGGGAGGCCGCTAAGAAACTGAGGATAGAAGCTCTAGTGACCATTACAAGAATGGATAAAACTGCGGCCTTTGTCTCGATCAACGCAGAGGAGTAACATCATAAGCTCGACTTGATACTGGCCGGCATTTCAAAATTTGAAAAACTTTCCTACAATCCCATTTAAGACATCAATAAGGAAGCAATAGGACTATTTAGACAATCAACACAGCCACTAACTCTATCCACCTCCAGACCATCACTAGAGATTCTGGCCCTGGTTACTTGTATGGCATCGTTAAAACCCATAGGAGTGGAAACTCACTCAGGCCAGTCATTAGTTATCATCCAATGCCTAGTTATCACCTGTTGAAGAAACTTAATAGCATCATAACCCTTTATGTTTCTAACAGGTACAGTGTTGCTTCGTCTGTTGAACTCCTTTGTTACCTGAAGAGATCCCCCAGTATTGGCACCATTGCTTCTCTGGACGTAAAATCCCTCTTAACTATCATTCTTGTTGGAGAGAAGATCGACCTGATCCTCGAGAGAGTATGCAGGGACCTTTATACACTGACTTTTAAAATCCTCAGGAGGCTCTTTGCACCCTCTTTGAAGTATATAACAGGAAAGGTCCTTTCACCAGCACCAAGGGCCAAAAGGATAGTGTTGCTATAGGCTCCCCCTTTGGCGTGCTCTTCGTCAATTTCTACATGAGATTTTTCGGATATAGGGTCTTCTCTTTCGCATACATTGTCCTGATATGTATGTGCAGTATATTGACGACCCCTTCATCATGGCTCCTTCCATTCAGGACATTGAGATTCATCGCAGAAAGCTTGAAGAGTGCACTTCCTTTAGGTTCACAGTGGAGCACTGAAACAATGGTCAATTGCTCTTTCTAGATATCCTCATCTCGTCGAGTTTTTCAAGCTAAAACACCCGTGTCTATACTAAGCCCACCAGCCTCGGATTATGCCCCAATGGGGACAGTGAATGATTTCAAAAAGACTGGTGTAATAGAAAATCAATCAAACGATATAAACGTGAACGAGGTGGTGGTCTATATACATGTAATAAAAGTATTCTGCATTCTGAGCAGCCAAGCTTTTCATTTAGTTTAACCTGTTTATTCTGGGGAGATTTTAACTAATGCATGTAAGGATTCTATTATCTATGATACGGTAACACTCCTGAGTATCTGTCACGATATAAAGGATAAAGGTGCTGTGTAAGTTCAGAGGAAAATTCTATATACAAGAGAACTTAATTCATCTGAAGCTGTGGCTCAAGAAATCTTTCAGTTAAAAATTTAGAACTGGTTACAACATTCCTCAGTGATTTATGGTCAGTAAAATTACTAAAACCTGAAAGATTTCTTTAGGGAAGCAAGATAATCCTTTCTGCAAGAATGCTTTTTTACAAGTCACCAGATACTTTCAGGAGAATGACGAAATGTAGACAACTATCTATTGTCTAATTGACAAAATGAAGGCATACTTAGAATGAATGAATGTTGAGTCACATAGCTGTAGATTCATAAAACAAATGATTTTAGAAAAATTTGTGGATAAAGTTATCATAACTGAATTCAGTGATTCTAAACATGTCCCTGCTATTCCCAAAAGACTTCTATCACCAGCCAAAAGTTAGCAATTTAATGGAACTTACACCCATTGAAGAGGCTGGTAACCTCATCAAAAGTGATATAACGTCTATTTTGTAATCTAATTTTGTTTGTACAAGTCTTTCCATTTCTAACATTACTGATGCTCAAGGTTTCTCACCAGGGTTTTTCCAGTAGCTGTTTAATGTGATGTTTGTTGGTCAGGAGATGAATATCAAAGTATTCTCGTTAGGTTAACCCATAATGCAAGAATTATGGCCAAAAGTTTTGATTACTCCTATCCTGCTATATATGTGTTCAAGTGCACAATGATTTATCGGTTTCCAGAAAAGAGAGAGACTAAACTGATATTTATAAGCTGATAACTTATATGAATAAAAAAGAAAAAATTATTCAAGGAACCTTCATCTCTCTAGAATATGTTTTAAGGAATTAAGGCTTCACAGAATGTGAATGTTGGCAGGGCAGAAGAAATCGGCAGCAAGATTGTGAACAAAATGGTTACGGGGCCTATGTTAGGTTACACTTTCAAGACGAAAATTCAGGCAGTTACAATGAACTCTAGAGTAAAAGGGAAGTTTGGTGATGAATAAATTTGCACCGATCTCTTGCTTCTATCCAATAGTGGGGGCCTAGAGGAATATTCTTCATGATCCTTTCTCTTATGTAATATGTGCTTAAGCCGCAACTCTTTTGGAACTAATATTTTTGCTTTTAAAAGCAAATAGAAATACCCTAGCTGAAGTTTTGTGGACATAAGTGACAGATGTTTCTAATGAAAGTATGGAAGGAATACCAAGAAAAAACTTTTGTTCATGTCCTTTCTAGAGGTGCACTGTTGCACTGGGTGTTCTGGAATCTTGTTCGAAGGTACCAAGAAATATGTACAAAGTGTGTTCTCTGTAATTGGTAATTAGGGACATGCGATGGTTGTCTTTTATGGATACAGAAGTGGTTCAAATAAAAAGGATTGTACAAATTCAAGGCACAGAGTCACATCCACTAGAACAGTATCATTTATGCCAGAAATGAGAATGCAGTCATAGAAACGTGAGTTTCTACCTAATCATGTGAAAAAAAGAAAAACAGAGATTTGCAGACCTCAACGTGACTCACCTTGAAAGAGCAAACTGTGAAGTCCATCACACCAAAGATGATACTAACCTGCTCATTGTAACCACACTGCAAGTTTCTCACGTAAATAACACTGACCTTGTTTGAAATTATACATATCTGATAGTGTTGTTATTGTATGACACCATTTCGGGCTATCTAAGTAATATTTTCTTTAAGATGAAGCCCAAAGGGGAGTGTCTTATCAGATACACGGACATTGCTGAAGTCTGTGGAAAAGCATGTGAGGAAGTTTGTAAGAACTTTCTCTTTGTATATGCCTTTACTATTATTATTATTATTATTATTATTATTATTATTATTATTATTATTACTTGCTCGGCTACAACCCTGGTTGGAAAAGCAGAATGCTATAAGCCCAGGGGCCCCAAGTGGGAAAATAGCCCAGTGAGATAAGGAAACTATGAAAAATAGAATATCTTACGGACAGTAACAACATTGAAATAAATATTTCTTAAATAAACTATAAAAACTTTAACAACACAGGAGGAAGAAAAATAAGAGAGAATAGTGTGCCCGAGTGTACCCTCAAGCAAGAGATCTCTAACCCAAGACAGCGGAAGACTATGGTATAGAAGTTATGGCACTACCCAAGGCTAGAGAACAATGGTTTGATTTTGGAGTGTCCTTCTACTAGAAGAGCTGCTGTCCATAGCTAAAGAGTCTCCTCTGCCCTTACCAAGAGAAAGTAGCCACTGAACAATTATAGTGCAGTAATTAACCCCTTGAGCAAAGAAGAATTGTTTGATAATCACAGTGTTGTCAGGTATATGAGGACAGAGGAGAATCTGTAAAGAATAAGCCAGACTATTCGGTGTATGTGTAGGCAAAGGGAAAGTGAACCGTAACCAGAAAGCAGGATACAATGTAGTACTGTCTGGACAGTCAAAGGACCCCATAACTCTCTACCGGTAGTATCTCAAAGGAAGGCTGGTGCCAAGACGAACCTACTACCTGCTATTCTGGGATATGATACATCTTCAAGGCTTTTTAGGTTTGGAAAGCTACTGTAATTTTGTTGCTTCAGATGGACGAATGTTCTTGTGACCAGGCTCTAGTTTTCAGTAGTAGTGTGTCTTTTGCATCAGAGATAATTCAAGCTGGGGAAAAAAATTATCTGCTTGTAAAGAACTAAACTTGCTGAATATATGAATGGCCTAAGATATCAAAATTTCCATGAACAGTTGAGGGCAAGTAAAAAGGTCGACCAGCAAAAGTCATTGGCCCCAACCTCTGCAGCTGCCAAGTCTCACAGCCTACAAACATACCATTAGGACCAGACATGGAAAGGTTTTGAGCTCAATGATGAGGTCTGAGGTGGGAAAAAGAAAGCAACAGATGGGTTACTTGAATTCGTTAGGTACAGCTTTAACACAGGTTGCAGCACTATTCATTCTGGATGCAGAAAGATATTATTATTATTATTATTATTATTATTATTATTATTATTATTATTATTATTATTATTATTATTATTATCTAACTCCAGCCTTAATTAAGAAAAGCTCAGTTAGCAAATGAAATAATGAAACAGAAACAGGAAGAGATTTCTATCCCAAGACAATGGAAGACCATAGTACAGAGTCTATGGTACAGCCCAAGACTACCATAGCCAGAGTGTCGTCTACCCTTACAAAAAGAAAGTAGCCACTGAAAAAGTACACAGCAATAGTTAACCCCTTAAATGACGATTTTTTCTTTTGTTTTAAATCTGCCTAGTCAAAGGACACAATAACTCTTTTGCGGTGAAAGATTACCCCTGAAAACATAGATGCAAACCCCCCAAAAAAAATATTTTGATAGGACTGTGTAAAGTGAAGATATAAAAGTTTTATACGTAATTTTAAGCTAATTCCAATTGTAAAAAAAAAAAAAAAAAAAATTCTCCCACTAATGATTTCAGAAGATTTTGAATAATATATCTTATTTGGAGGACCCTAATGAACACAATTTAAGGGGTTTCATTTTTGTTACAATTTTCCACTAACATCTTCAAACTTTTGTTTAATATGACTGCAATATAAATCAAGTTATAAACCGGAAGTTGCTGAATGAATGAAAAAAATTCACATGTTTCGTACTCTCATTCAATGCTATATTGCTAGAAAAAAACGTAAATTTAATCGGAAATTCTCCATAAAAATATATTGTTCGTATCCGTATTTCAGTAAAATACAGGCGACCGTAATTTTACCTTAATTTGTCATTATTTTTTACGGGTTGGTGACCGTAAGATCACTATTCTACGTCAACATATCAGTTTTTCAAACCGTAAAAATCCTAGAATAAATGTCACCGGACATTTACCGTTTTTTAATGAAAATTTTTAATAGTGTGGCTTGATTGTAGTGTTAATAAACTCATGCGTGATGTTTGAAAAATATCTTAAAGGCACTTATGGTGTTTAAAAAAAAAAAAATAAAATAAAAAGATATTCTTCTTATTCGTTGCTGCTCGATTTCTTGTTATTCTTCTGGAATGTTATTCGTTGGTGTACTATGCTTTCGTAGTGCAGCTACCCTCTTTAATGTGAACATGTATTTGTTTAAGGTATATATAAATTATATTTTAAATCTCTCATATTTTTCATTTTCTGTTACTCAGACAATAGTGTACAATATGTTCGTATTGTTTTTTTTTTCTTTAATTAGTCATTTGTAAAAAAAATTTTATTTTGTATTTTTCAGTTCTTCACCATCTTGGATTCGTAAAGAATAAATAAACATCAGCTCCTGATACACTTGTTTGTTTCTGCCAGGTCGACGGTTTAAACTTATTGGAACGCGCCATTAAAGTGAAAAAGCGACAACCTGCCTGTTGTGTCCTGCACCAGTCCTGTCGATGAGGCTGTTCGTAGCTGTCACGATGACAGTACACAACACAGTGTGTATAACAGATAGCAATAGAGTGTTAATGCTATAGTTGGACAATCGTTTTGCCAGTGTTAAGTGTTGGCCATACATCAACAAGTAATTCTTATCATGGACCAGAAAGAACAGACCGCAAAAGTGACAGACGGGGAACAGAATCCTGAAATGAGCAGGACCCCAAAGTTTGACACTAAGCCGTTAGAGGAAATTCCAGAGGCTCAGCCTGCAACCAGAAAAACAAAAACAAAAAGAGGTCAGGAGGCCTACATTGAGACGCGTGACAAATTTTGTCATCAACTAGAGGACCTCTGGTCAGAGCTACAGACCACAGTTAGAGGAGGTAAGAACACCACCTAATGAAATTCAATTGTTGCTCGAGGCTCAGGAAAAACTCCTATAGTCCTACACCAGGAACCAAAGACTGGTAGATGAGTATGAAGCCTTTATGAAAGGAATGAAGATGCTAGAGAGCATCAAGGACCTAAATGCATGTACATCTCTCACGGAAGTTCTTTCAGCAAAATTGAACCTTGCAATTAAATTGCTCCAGGAATACTTTTGCAACCTGACACAAGCACAATATACAAAGTCAAGATAATCAAAGAACATCAAGTCTTCAGAAAGGTGGAGCTCTAGAGGTTCTAATTTGTTAAGTCTTGCACGGAGAAAGAATGCCAAAGCCGAGGCCGCCAGGATAAAATTTGCCTATGCAGAAAAACAAGACATGATCTTTAAGCAAGAGGCTATGTTAGAGGAACAAGTCACGTTTAGAAAATTTGAGCTTGAACAGGAAGGTGCTCATGTTGACCAGGAGAAGGCTAAACTGAAGGCCACCTAGAACCTTTTCGAGATTCAAAAAGAAGCTGCTGCTGCGGAGGCCGAAGCACGTGTCCTAGAATGTGATGACAGTCAGGCAGTAAGCCATCTTCCTGAGCAGACTGAAGACCCACTGCATTGTGTGCAACATTTTGTTAAAAATCACCCTGGTCCGGTCGAGTTTCCGGAACCAGCTAACCAGCAAGACAAGACATAGACTCCTGTAACAGCACAGCTTAACTACAATGCTCCTGTTTTTTTCCAACTGTGAATCAGATTTTACTACCTGTGGTACCTGCTGTGTTGCCCGTAGACTCGGCATTTCCAGAAGGTACAACTGCTCCTGTACCGAGACCTACTACTTCTAGTCATAAACAGGAGAGTACACCAGAGTTCCTTGTCACTAACCAGATGGAAAACGTTCCTGTGGTAATATAAATTACAGCCAGAATACCAGTCCAACATCACAAATAACCAAATCTCTTTTGTGCAAAGATTTATCATTTTCTCAACTAACTAACTGCAATGACCGGGAAGAGTCCTACCACATATGGAAAGCAAGCTTTAAGAGCATCATCTGGGAACTGCAGGTATCAGACTTTGAAGAATTTGATCTTTTGGTCAAATGGCTAGGAGCTGAGTCGTCAAAGCATGCCATCAGTATAAGATTGTCCAATGCAGATAACCCTAGCAGGGGCTTACAAACACTGTGGAAGACACTTGATGAGCGTTACGGCATACCCAGAAATGGTGGGAGCATCCCTGAGGAAGAAACTTGCTCAGTTTCCAAAACTCACGAATAAAGACAACAAACGCCTGTATGAGCTTTCTGATATTCTGTCTGAAATAAAATACTATATGGAAAATCCAAAACTCAGAAGTTTGCTAGCCTATTTTGACTCTTCCTCCAGGATCAAACCCATCATCAGTAAATTAACATACAGTATTGACTTCAGGAGAAGTGGGTACTGAGAGCTTATAGGTATAAATCCCAGCATGATGTTGCCTTTTCTCCCTTCTAGGAATTTACTTCCTTTATCAGAGAAATGAGTCGGATAAAGAACGACCCTGGACTCGACCTCTAGTCTAATGTTACATTATCAGCAAAAGGGGCCTTGCCACGGAGTGTACCTCAGTTCACTACCAATATAAATGTCCGTAAGACTGCAGTTGACCAAAAACCCGAAAGTTCTAGCGAACCATAGAATGTATGAATTCTTCACAAAACTAAACTTCTATCGAATGAATGTCGTGGGTTTAGAGTGAAGTTTATAGAAGAACGCAAATACTACTGAAGGAAAATAATTTATGCTTCGAGTTCTGCGAATCAACTACACACATAAGTCAAAACTGAAATACATTGATATCTTACAAGGATTGTGGAAGCACACAGCATGGTACAACACTACAAGTTACTGGAGGGGAACTATCAAAGAACATTCCCATGCACCTTACGGCAGGAAGCCTGCAGAAATGCCTGAAACTAAGACAACATCAGTCAACTGTTCTTGCACAGAAATCTGCAATGATTTTTGTGGTGGTAAATGGTGTGCAAAAATACTCCCAGTTAAGGTGTTCCACAAGGACGGTCCAAACAAGGTTGTGCAAATGTACGGCACGATTCATAACCTAAGTAATCAGTCTCTTGCCTCACCAGACTTCTTCAGTCTATTCAATGTATAGGACACGCCAAAATACTACACACTATCGACATGCTCTGGCAGAGTAGTTACTTCAGGAAGAAGAGAGAAACTTCGTCATATAATCAATACAGACTGACACGAGATTAGATCTGCCAACCATAAAAGAATGTGATCACCTTCCCAACAATTGGGACCGCTGTCAAATTCTACAGTTAATTGGAAAAGATATTATAGAGGCATACAATATAATTGACCAGCACTTTGGTCCACAAAGAGCTCCATGTGCTCAAGTGCTAAAACTTCGATGGGTGGTTGTAAGAGAAACTTGTATCAACAAGCAACACATCCCAATTGAACTTAATATCAAACTAACCAACATTTTATCAAGAGGACGGCCATCAACGTTTGAACCATGTATCAACAGGTTTGATATCAAACAAAACTAAATGGATCCCATGAAACTGGACACATATTCTTCTATATTTGAGGAAACAAAGAATGATGACAAGCCAGGGATGCGTTATGAGAAAAAAATATTCCTAAAGCAAATGGAAAATGAATGTGTGAGAGACGCCAGCTGAAGTTGGTAGCGCCTTTACCGTTCCGTGTACCACTCCAGCCTCTGCCAAACAACAGACAGCAAGCTGTTCATTTGGCCATGATAATACATGCTAGTCTACGAAGAAACCCGGTTAAACGAGAACACTTTCTCACATTCATGTGTAAGATTTTTGACAATAACCATGCAGAGCTTGCTCCACCACTCAAAGATCACAAAAAGTGCTGGTACTTTCCATTATTTGCTGTCTAACATCATAAGAATCCTGACCAGATGAGAGGTGCGTTTGGTTCCTCTGCTAAATGTAATTGAGTATTGCTTAACAGTGTCTTGTTCACAGGCCCAAACATAACCAATGATGTTTTAGGAGTGCATATACGTTTCCGCAAAGAAATAGTAGCAGTAACAGTTGATATCGAGCATATATTTCACTGTCTCAAGATAAGAAAAGACCACTGCAACTATCTGTGATTTCTATGGCATAAAGATAATGACATTGACAATGACTTTGTCGAATACCTCATGAGAGTTCATGTGTTTGGAAATAGTCCGTCACCAGCCGTTGCCACGCTCGTACTTAAGAAACCTGCTCAGGCGTCAGGAAAAGAACTCGGCAACCGGGTAACACAATTTGTGTCAAGAAGCTTCTATGTAGACGATGGCCTTACATCATGCACTACGAAAGAGGAAACTATTAATCTCATAAATGACACACAAAAGGCACTAGCCACGTATGGGAACCTGAGGCTTCACAAAATTGCCTAAAATTTTGAAGAAGACATGGAAGCCTTTCTGACCAGAGATCTGGCTTAAAACCTGCAGGACCTAGACCTAGATGCCGAAAATAAGCCTTTACTACGTAATCTAGGATTAGGCTGGGATATAAATATGGACAAGTTCTTGTTTCAGTTGTCATCTGAAAATAAACCTAGTCAAATAGGATCTGCTACCCTTCCAAAGATGATAGACCTCCTGCTTCTCCGTGTAAGTATGTCTACAATCATCATTGAACCAGGGTTTATCTTTCACTTGGAACTTTACTAAATGAGACAGAATACAACTATCATTCATGCTCACCATATTCTCTTCGAAAAGAACTACAGGCTCAACACTATTTAAAATTATGACCCAATAAAGTTAAAAAAGAAAAAAAAGAAAATACTCAAAATACCATTCTAATCTGCTTAATATTCTATATAGATTCTATATGAATATATTAAATCAGGGATAGGCTGTTCAGTCTTCACCACTTATGAAATTAAGGCATGATCAGATGTACCAACTGTAGATCGAACCTTACTTGTTTTAATGGAAGGAGAGCCAGTGTATACTACCCCTAAGCAGTTACCAGACCTGTGAGTAACTTCAACTATGATTTGCTCACAAACTGATACAGAGGAAAAGTAAAATGCTCTTAAGTCAAGATGATCAGTAGCAAAAAAAGGGGTTTAAATACTCCCAATTGGGATCATTGAAACCCGCCCCCTACCAAAAAAAGGCCTTTCCATCGTTTTCCTTCATTTTATCCATAATGTTTAGAAGACAATAGAAGATAGAATCATACAAGCCTAGATTCTGGTAGATCGAATAAAATAGTGTTGCAACCTGGATATATATATATATATATATATATATATATATATATATATATATATATATATATATATATATATGTGTGTATATATATATATATATATATATATATATATATATATATATATATATATATATATATATATATATATATATATATATATATATATATATATATATATATATATATATATATGTATATATATATACATATCTGTTTGTGTGTGTGGGTGTGGGTGTGGGTGTGTGTATAGTAATTCTACCCTTCTTTCAATAATCACATTAATGTCTCCGTACCTACTTATCTATCTTCTCGTACAATATGCAGACCATAGTCAATTTTTAATTGTAGGTATTATAAATGATATACAGACTCTTATAACAAAGGCAGAAGTTATATTAGAAGCAGGACTGCAATATTTTTAATTAAATGGTTTAAATGTAAATGAATCAAAAACTAAATTCATATTTATTGGTACACAGCAACATATATCACAAATCCCATTAGATACCGCTCTAAACTTTAACGGCCATCAAATTGAAAGAAGTGTACGCGTAAAAAAATCTGGGTATTTATTTGGACCAATATATGCTTTTTCATCCACACGTATCTGAAATATGTAGAAAAGTAAATAGAAACTAAATATATTTAAACAGAATTAAAGACTGATTAGATATTGACATGTGGGCCATGGTAGTTCAGTCGCTTGCACTAAGCATAATAAATTATTATTTAATGATTTGGGGAATTACTACTAAACAACAATTACAACGGATTCAAAAAGTACAAAACTTGGCGGCAGAAGTAGTTGATGGTAGGGCCAAAAGATATGATCATGCATCACCAATTTTACATAAATTAGAATGACTAAATATTTAAAGGATTAAATTCGACATCTGTGTGGGAGTTTTTAAAATTATGCGAAGTTTAATACCAACTTGGCTTTTTACGTTTATAACAGTTGGAGCTGGGAGGGACTGACGAACGTAACAGAAAAATTACCTTTATATACCGAGAACTACCACAGACTTGGGAAGTAGATGCTTTACGGTAAGAGGACCAACGATGTGGAATACTTCACCTGAGTCATTAAAAACAACATCGAATATAGACACTTTTAAAGCAAATCTCAGGAAATATTTTTTCTATAAGATTTTACTTAAAAATTTGTGGATTGTTTTTTAAGTACTTGTGTATATCTTTTTTCAATGTTTCATCGTGTGTTCTGTAATTTTGCACACAATATAGAATTTTAATGAGTTTTACTATTTTAAGTTATTTTTCTTCTACTTTAAAGACATGATAATGCTAGCAGTGGACCAAGTGTATTTTAGTTGGTAGTCAAAAGATTTATATGGAAGCATCACTCATGTAACTTTAATGTAATCACAAGGAAATATAGATATATCACTAATCACTATACTGTATGTTGCTTTATATATAAAGTATAATACCCAATGTATATATTTGGAAATAAAGTATTATTATTATTCTCTCTCTCTCTCTCTCTCTCTCTCTCTCTCTCTCTCTCTCTCTCTCTCTCTCTCTCTCTCTCTCTCTCTCTCTCTCTCTCTTATATATATATATATATATATATATATATATATATATAATACTAAAATATATCATATATATGTAGCCTTTATTCATTATTCAATAACGAGTATTTTTCTTAATTATATGAATAACGTCTCCCTACCCACCTACCTAATTCGACCTAAGGGAACACACCAACCATCACCAAAACGTAGTAACATGGAAAATCATCGCTTCCAATGTCATAGAATTTAAACAAATGGTTGTTATAATCGTTAACATCGACACTTACTGGTATATGTAACTCACTTTATTATAAAAAAAAATTATCAAATATCACTTTCCAATAGCATACGGAGAGAGAGAGAGAGAGAGAGAGAGAGAGAGAGAGAGAGAGAGAGAGAGAGAGAGAGAGAGAGAACGTTTGAATGTTGATTTAGCAGCAAGTCTTGAGGTAAGTGAACATGGTCTGGACATATTACATTATGATTTAAAGCACAAAGATAGAATGCAGTCATTTGAGGAAAACTAAAGAGCATGGTAGTATAAAAAATGACCTTTTAAAAATACTGCGAGTATTGTCAAGTGTGTTTGTATCTTTCTAATATTCGATCAGCAGAATAATGCTGACTCATGATTGTTCTTTTTTTTATTTATAATCTTTGATATACTCTGTGTAACCAATACTACGGTATTTGCAGGAAAAAAAAAAAGGAAAATATCAGAGCATTTAGTTATGAAGTTATTAATTTCTCCACTAGGTTAAAAAAACCACGTTTATGTCATTGACAGTGCAAAGGATAACAGGCAACGACCATAAAAAAGGTATAATTATGATTTATAGACAGCTTTTGAAATATTAACTGGGTTTTTCGTCTTGTACAGTACTCACTTTCCTTAATTCCTATAGTACTGTAAAGATCCACTAATGCATTCATTTATATATTAAGCATATGAGAGAGAGAGAGAGAGAGAGAGAGAGAGAGAGAGAGAGAGGGAGAGAGAGAGAGAGAGAGAGAGAGAGAGAGAGAGAGAGAGAGAGAGAGAGAATCTCTCTTTAAAACCAGATATATCCGGTAGCTAGTTAACATGATGGTAATGTCAGAATCAACCTGGCGTCTCATGAGGGAGCAGTAGAAGTGACGACCTCTCACCCGGAGTGGATAAAAACTAGTGGCCGCAATAGTACAAGGGGTGAAAGCTGCAGTTTGCGTGGGGATGGCTTCATGCCAACGAGTGCAGAAGTCAATGATGGTAAACAGGTAACGGTTTCCTTGTGATGTATGTGTGAAAAACGATGATGGGATTGAGGAAAGATGCCCACTCTTGAATCGGTGTTTCAGTGTACTTTGAAGTTTGGCTTGAAGTACAGGCTTATGCTCAATTCTTATCATGCTTAGTATTGCCGTGCAAAATGAACTTCATCTTAAGTGGCAGTGCAGTAGATCGGCGCGAGTAATAAGAGAGGCCATGGATTAAATAGAAAAAAAACATATTGGCACAATGGGCAAACATCCATATCCATGGCCTACCAGTACTGACTTCACAGAGGAGGGTGGCTATAATGTCATTGAGATCAACGTCTTCCTAATGGAGGGATGTGTAGTATGTACTGCAGGCCTGGTACTATGGTTCTTTTCGTTGGGCTTTTACCAAGGCATTGTTATGAAATCCCAGTTGACTGGCACCCAAGCTTTTCATTCAACTTTTATGATTTTAATTGAATACTCTTTTATTTTTATTTTATTTTATCTTTTTATTTTTGTATACATAAATTAAATGTTACCGGCGTCAATGACCTTAGATGTCAGGATGCCTGAAAACCTTAAATCAATCAATCAATCCATCCTAAAAGGTCATCAGCAACTGTATTGATTTTCCCAGTTACGTGTTGAAGGGTGTAGTTGTATTTAAGCATGGCAGAAAGATGTTGGTGTTGATGGGTGCACATGGTCCCAGCCTATCACGTAAAGGTGTGCACCAGGGGAATGTGGTCCCTGTGCATTGTGAAGAGCGTACCATCAAAGAAGTGGCAAAATACATCGTCAGTAATTCGGGGTCAAAGGTTAAGTAACCATATTCAGCCTTGGACATTTTTCTATTGAAGAAGGTCAATGGGTAGTACAATCTCTTGACCACCTGTTCAAGTACGCATGAATAGCAATGTCGATGGCATAAGAAGAGAGAAGGAGAAGGGAATGTGGCACGAGAAAAGTGAGACCTGAAGTAGTTGATAGGGCATTATTTGTATTTCAGCTACTTCCAGAAAGGGATGCCACTTCATCTATTTGGTCTTTCCCATAAGGGAGGCATAGAGGGACCAAGACTAGAAACAATGGCTAGAAAGAATCCATGACAATAGTTTATTAGGCCCAAAAATCCTTTATAGCTTTGACAGTAGAAAACCGGGGAAAATTCTGAACAGCTGATACCTTCTCCCAGAGGGGTGGAGGCCTTCAGGAATTACACCGTGCCCTAAGAACAATACTTCAATGTTACCAAAGGTAGTCTTGTCATACCGGATTACGAGACTATTATGTTGTAGTAGTTCATCTTTGAAGGAAGAGATCACAAGTATGTTGTCCACATAACATACGCAGGTGAGGTCCCCTAAAATTCAATCCATGAGGCATTGGAAATATGCCCCAGCACTACAAAGCCCAAAACAATTTTAATTTATTGTGTATGTGCTGAAGGGGCTGGTGACGGCAGTCTAGGGTATGTCTTCTTGGGTCATGGGCACTTGACAAAACCCCCTAAAGAGGTCGTGAGTCTAGAACTTCAATTTGTACAAATAGGAGGTAACATGGACAATGTTGGGAAGGGTGTAGTGATCCAGTTGTGACTGCATGTTAAGACGCATGTAAATCCCGATGAGGGGGCAGGGAGCCATCCTTTTTCAAGATGATATGAAAGGGATACTACCATGGTCTTGAGGCATTTTGGCAAAAGCCCAATTCTTCTATTTTGTTGAAAGTTCATTTAGCAATTGCCTAATGATCTAGGTCTAGACACGTGAATCCGGTAAACAACAGTGTCCCCGTTGTCATGATTTGTTGATATATACAGTGTTTGTCGTAAACTATGGAGTTTGGTGAGGTTCTGGTCGTAAGATCTCCAGATGCAACACGAGGAGGTGGACATAGGCCTCTTTGGGTATGCATATGTGGAGTGCGAGGTGTGAGTGCCTGGATTAAAGAGCTTTTGACAAGTGTGAGTCTGCAATGACAATATATCATTGTGCAACCAAGAGGTGGAAATGGTCATTGAAAATCCATGCCAAATATTGGCAATTTTATGTCGTCAACAAGAAATGTTTCAAAAATTGTGAGTGTCTCATACCCGTGTGTGGGAATCTCAAATCCGTTGGCAGCTACCAGGCAGATGTTGGTAGGCTTAGAATAAGTATGTCGTTGCCCGGTGAATGACATAGGTAGAAGATAACGTCAAGCACCAGTGTCTACTAAATTCTATGCATCAGTAGCAGCATCATGTAAAAAGAAAAATTCAGTGACAAGGGAGGCCACCACCACAAGCATAGGCCTACTTACAAGTTTTTGGGCACCCTGACAACCCTGCTCCCATTTCTTCACCGCAGATCCAAGTATGAAGTGGTAGTACCATAACTACGGCAGATGAAAGTCAGTAAGTGGCTGTTCAAGTCGTTGGTTAGGGTGTGACCGAGGTGCAGCATATGTAAGTGATGGGCAGCTTTGTTGCTTCTCCGCCATATCACAAGGTGGACATCTGTGTCCTAACGCACTTACATTTGCTTCGACTGATGTTGAATGGCTGTCCTCTTTGTTAGGAGTGGAGGCATTGATAGAGTTCTTGATGGCAAAGAAGTGGGTCGACTTTGGTCATCGGGTCCTTCAATAGCCCAAAGTAGTTTCACTTCCTGATGAGAGCCCTCTGTGACGGGTTACAGGTGAGAGATCTTGTTAATTTTTCTGAGAGCGAGAGAAGCTCTGGCTAGAAATGGTGAGTACTGCTCAAGCATGTATGTTTTGATGTCGCCATACACTATTGGGCAAACCCCTTGGTCACAAAGCCAATCAGAGATTATTATTATTATTATTATTATTATTATTATTATTATTACAACCTCAGCTATAACCCTAGTTGGAAAAGAAAACTGCTATTATGATAATGATGATAATGATGGTGATGATGAATATTATTATTATTATTATTATTATTATTATCATTATTACCTAAACTATAACCGTAGTTGGAAAAGCAAACTGCAATAAGCCCAAGCCTCCAACACAAAAAAATAGCCCAGTGA
>NW_027171771.1:0-122500 GCF_036898095.1 Palaemon carinicauda | reverse complement strand
GGGAGGGCCGAGTGGCACGTATCCGAACATCGGCAACAGAGTCATACCGGATCCGTATGCATTCGTCGCCCATCCGGATATAAATCCGGTGTTTCCCGCGAACCTTTCTTCTTGTAAAATTAAAGAGAATCTATCTCGGTATAGTATTAAACTCTACGTCCAAAAGCAAGGCAGATACTCGCCAAACGGTTGGAGGGATAACGCTCTATCCAAAGCTCTCTACCCTTGTTCGTTTCCTTCGAAACCTAAACATAACTTTGTCTTCGACTTCATAATGAAAGGGCCGAGAAGTTCATGTCCTCTTTTAATGAAAGGGCCGAGAAGTTCATGTCCCCTTTTAACAGTTTGAGTTAATTTGCTCTTGGCTAAGACGAAGCCGATGTTCTGACTGAAGATCAATTGACTTCATAAATGTTAATAGAATTCTATGAAAATTATTAATAATGGTTTACTCCTCTTTCTGGTCGCAAGCGGAGGTTAGCCTTGTGCATTTTTCGGCCTATATAAATGCACGTATTTTAGCCATATATAATATTCATGCTGAATGGGCCGCTAGGCCAAGTGCAGAAGTGTCCCAAAATCCTAGTTTGAGATTTTTTTTTCAGGAATTTTGTATTTTTGTAATAAACTCGTCTCGAAACTTTTATATTAATGCCTATAAATGTATTTTTGTTTATAATTTCCTTTTTACGTCTCTGTAGAGGTTATTTATAATTTCTCAAAAGAGAGAGAGAGAGAGAGAGAGAGAGAGAGAGAGAGAGAGAGAGAGAGAGAGAGAGAGAGTGGTCCGTCCAAATTATGGTTTCTTACTTTGGTATATATGTAGGCCTACGTGTATATATTGTATATGTATATTATATATACAATATGTATGAATATATATTACATAAGTTATCCATAGTTCAGTAGTATAGGTGTGAATTTGGTTGATATTTGTTTCCTTGGAGGCTCAGAAAACTGTAAATAGAAAAAAAAGTCTTCGTGGGCAAGGAAAGTTCACAGGGGAACCCGAGGTAATTGTAACAAGATTTCGAAATTCTTGTTATATTGACAATTGGGTTAATGTGCACACCAAGATATTTCCCAAATGTTACTGTACATTGAGTGTGGCACGATTTGCACAGTAATACATGTTCTGTGCTAATACAATTCTAGAAATATTGATTTTGGTCAGAAAACACTCGCGTTCGTATTTTGAGAGTAAAAGTTTTTAAAATTTAACCTTTTTTAACAAGTTTATATTTTTTTCTATTGCAGGTTTTTATTATTTTTCTATCACTGTTTCATTATTCCTAAGCGAATTTAATCGTGATAGCTCGGTAAGTCAAATTCTACTCGTTAGGCTGGATTGTCTTTTTATTTAAAAAAAAAAAAAAGTCATTGGTATTCCTATGAATATATGGTTTTCATTCTGGAAGCGAAGCTTTTGTTGGTGTTGCATACGAGTTAGAGAACAGTTTTGAAGCAATTGGGATTAAAACTTTCGTAACGTATTTGGTATAAGAGGAATCAAGTGTGAGAACTGAGAATGTGTGTGTACGTTCAGGTGGTAGAAGGATTAGTTAAGGTGGAAGGTAGTATTGTGGTTCGGTAAGTTTGGAAATATGGATAAATATGGGTCGTTGAGAAGGGTATAATTTAAAAGTGCAAGGATTTAGGTCAGGAAAGCATAGAAAGTATTTCTTTAAGTAATTATACCTTCTATTACTATAGTGGAACTGCTGCTTGTGTAATAAAACAAATAAAACATTTTAAGGAATAAAGAAACTGAATTAGTTTTTATTTATACAAAGTGGTTATTGTGATATTTTCCAATATTTCCCGTGCCAAAGGTTAGTAGTGTAGCAGTATTGCACACTGCTTTTGCATTTTTCCCTAGGCAAGGTTTTTTTATTCTTTTCTGAAGACTATTTTAATATTTTTTCTTTTTCTTTCGGCCACAGCTTAGCGGAACTGCTAAGGCTTTAAGCTTGTAATTTCCTAGGGTAAAATCCTGTGTTAACTTGCGTACGATGATGAAATAACTCGTTAGGCTAATTATAGTGCGCACCAGGTTCGATCTCATTCATAAAAGTCTGTTGTTTTGCTCTCATTCATAAAACCGTAGTTTTACGTAGAGCATACATACATCGGTTCATTTTTATTATGATCGTAATTTGTTGAAATAAGCGAGTTCGCTATATTAATAACTTATTAGAACGATGCCGATTTTTTTTATTCTAGCCACTAAAAATAAATTTGAATTAAATTTCCAATTTCATCTGAGGAGACACTAGTCAGAACATCAGACTGGCAAACCCAACCGACAATATTAAGCTAAAGTAAATTCTCCCGTAATTTAAGTCTGTTTCTTTCGAACATTGATAAACAACATTCTCACTCGCTAAATTGCTAAAAATATCAAAAATAAAAGACATCTTTTAGTATTGACTTAACCTCTAATACCGTAAAACTGAAAACCACATCCGGCCTTTTTCCAAGGGCATTTGTGGTTTATTTCCTTTTGAAAAAATAGTTGTTTCAGAATATGCAGGGTTCATTTCTAATTGTAGGATACTGGTATGCCACCACAGTGCAAGGATAAGTAAAAAAAACTATTATGAGTATGGAGGTCATTTAGTAACTTATTTCCGCCATGTTAGAGATAGACGTAAGTGCAAGGGTGAGAGTTTTTATTTTATGAACGTTTAAAAACGTAATTATTTCTGAACACCATAAGAGAGAGAGAGAGAGAGAGAGAGAGAGAGAGAGAGAGGAGAGAGAGAGAGAGAGAGAGAGAGAGAGAGAGAGAGAGAGAGAGAGAGAGAGAGAGAGAGAGAGAGAGAGAGAGAGAGAGAGAGAGATATGCTAGAATACAAAATAACGGAATAAGGCAACACTAAAATACAAAATGCTATCTTAAAAAAAAAAACACCCAATCAAGTTTGTGGCCCGCTATTTTGATAACGAAGTCAGAAGTGGTCTAAAGATACGGCAGTGGATAAGGAATGCGTAGATTGTAAGATATAATTATAATTGAAGAGTCGTGGTATTATGATTTGGGCCTTGAAAATAACCCTTGAAATTACTACTAGAACAGAAAATGCATTTTTATTCACGTAAGATCATACAAATTCTGTGCATAATACGTGTATATATAAATTTAAATTAAAGTTCCTTTTATATTCATAAGCATATGTAGTATGTTTATATACATGCCTATATGTGTAACGTGTATTTATATTCATATATGTATACACAGATAGCAGTTTTTAGTCCGCTGCATGATAAAGGCCTCAGACATGTCAATTCATATCTGGGATTATAGGCCTACCAGTTTTCATCGCAACTGGCCAGTGCGGATTAGCTATGGTTAGAGACAAGTCTAATCATTCGAAACAAACCAACCTAATTTGGGTGGTCCTGACTAGTACAGCTTTGCTTATCATAGCCATACGCACTTTCACCATGTTAAGGTATATATTGTACGCACCGTCCACCAATAGTACTGATTTATAGTTAATGATAAAGTTTTCTTTCAGAATACTAAATTCTGCATAGTATTGTTGGAGTTTGTTCAGGTAAGGACTAGAATATGGAACAATCTTTTTTATGAAGTACTTGAAATAATAATTGTTAGAACTTTTGAAAGTTCAAACCAGGGTGAATTTAGTTTCGTTTCAAACTTTACTAATTTTATTTTATTCTATAGCCTTTATATATATATATATATATATATATATATATATATATATATATATATATATATATATATATATATATATATATATATATATATATATATATAATATATATATATAATATATATATATAGATATATATATATATATATATATATATATATATATATATATATATATATATTATATATATATATACACACATATATACATATATATACACACACACACACACACACATATATATATATATATATATATATATATATATATATATATATATATATATATATATATATTATTTCATATATATATATTATTTTATATATTCTATGAAATCTTAAGTTTGTTCCTTGAGAAAGCCCATAAAAGATACAATTTACTCAAGGAAATGCCTAGATATCGACCAGTATACACTGTTCCTATATACGGTATGTGTCAGGGTAAGAGTCAATTTTATGTTAATGCTGTTTTTGAGTGAGTGAATGTAGCAATGCGTCTTACATATGAATTGGTAATCCGGCTCGGATTTCTTCCAATCTTATTATATTCATGTTGCTTGAGTTGAAGGTATAGTAATGTTGACCTCGGATTTATTGATAGTTGCTTGGGGTCGTTCTTAATGGCATATCGTTTTGATTGACCGCTTTCAGTTGTCCGTGATGTCTGCTTTCCAAATTCCCTTCAAAGTTCATGCTATTCCTCAACTATTCAAGAGTATTCCTCTTGTATTATTATTGCTAGTCTACTAGCTAAGTTACAGCCCTAGTTGGAAAAGCAGGATGCTACGGACCCAGTGGCTTTTAACAGGGAAGCATTGTTGCTGTTGTTGTTATTTTTACGTGCTAGGCTACAACCCTAGTTGTAAGAGCAAGATATTATAAGCCCAATGGCTTCAACATGGAAAAATAGCCTAGCGAGGGAAGGAAAGAGGAAATAATCTACGATAGAAGAATAAACAATCAAAATAAAATCTTTCAAGAACAGTATTAACATTATATAAGATCCTCCGCATAATAAACTATAACCAACTTGAAATAAATAAGAGGAAGAGAAGTAGAGCAGCATACCCGAGTGTACCCCCAAGCAAGAGAACTCCAATTTAAGATAATGAAATGGCAGTAACAACGTTAAAACTTGTCCTATGTACAGTTAGCTTCACTCGACTACTAATTCCCTTGGCTGACCAAGACCCTTAAATAATCAATTTTATGATACCTGTCCCCCCTTTCTTTTATCCTGCCGTCTAACCTAGTCAACTATTAAACCATCGTGCAATGAGGGTTTCCACCAGTTTCACTTTAGTGCTGAATGACCAGAAGAGTGCAGTACAAAATTTAGAAGGGAAGTTATTCGTGAATGTAGTCTAAGGCCAGCTATGTTTTATGGAGTCTTGGCGTGGAGGAGAAAATTGGTACAAGAACGAAAAATGGAAATGGCAGTAAATGTGGGTATTTAGATGTCATCGAATCATGAGAAGAGATTGGATCAGAAATGACATTCGAACAGTCAAAACTGGTGGAACTATCGACGAGTGAAGCAAAGAATGCAGCGTTTCGGCACTGCACTGTGAAGAAAGTAAAAATGTTAGTAAAATGAACATTTACATGGGCGGTAGGAGAAAATCCAAATAAGAGACAACAAATGACGTACGGGAGAAACTGAAGACAGAAGTACTGTAGGTATTACAATCTGATAGGAAACTGTGCTGTGTTTGGGCACAGTACAGTCCCTTTTCCCTAGATTTTCAACGCGTTTTTTTTTTTCGGTAATTTGACCATCTCCATTATAGAAAATAATGGATAATTTAAAGTGCTACCTATCTCAAGAGGTTTCAAGGTCTTATTCCTAGTAGCGTTCAAAAATAGAAGATTTTATATATATACATGTAAAACATCAACAAATGCTGCTGTTTCTAGTCCACTGCAGGAAAAAGGCCTTAGTCATGTTTGGGCATCAAGATTTTTTCCTCACCACGCTAGCCACCGTGCATTGGTGATGGTGGGAGACTGTTATGATCGCTTACAGTAAACCAACCTAGTATGGGTGGCCCTGACTGGTAGGGCAGCAGCTTTGCTGATGGTATGGGTAGCCCTTTGTCATATTAATTTTTACAAATTAGATCAATCACTAAAGGGGCTGAATTATTTGATCTATTGTATGTTCTACGTGATGTATTTTTAGTGGTAGTGGTATTCAGTTGAATTTTTTGCTATTATGGCAAATTTATTGTTACAGTTCATTTTTTATTTTCTATTAAGCATGGAGAAATCTTATTGATGGTACAAGAATTTTTTAAACTATTCCTGTGCACAGTAAAACAAATTTAAATTAGTCATACAGATTGCATTGAAATTCATTCAAAAATTTTTGCTTTTACTGTATATTTTATTCGTTGTTCTAACCTTTCTCTCTTTAGGCTCATTTGCTTTACCAATTAGGGCTGTAGTTCTGATTATATGGATATGCATTATAAAAAAGGATGTATGGAAATAAGGTAGACGGAACTTAATAATTAAAGAGAAACTAAATTTTAAAAGTCAAAGCTCTATAAACCCATTTTCTAATTCCCGTTTTCTTTAGTTTATAACATCCGTAGTGTCTACCGACATTGACATTTGATCACCTCATGGTGGTCTGTCTGGCTTTGGATGCAAAAAGAAATAACAAATAAATATTTATTAATTTAAGTATTGCTTGTTTTAAACAAAACGATTTTATAAGAATACATGTCACTGAAGGTTTAAAGCCATCCCACAGTGTTCAGTAATTATTAAAGTCGTACTGTTTAGGAATGTGAACTGGTTGTATTTGGCTAAGTAGAATGTAAATAAATATTCGGATGCTGCCAAGTGGCTTTTAGTTAATGAAACAACTTGGGCTCCCCATAACAAATTTATAATTTTCTTTACTGTTAAATCCTGTCCTACTAAATAGAATATTTTGTCAGCATGAATTATTATTCATTTCAAACCTATAATTGATATGTAAAAGTATGGAAGTCTTAAATTTTCTCATCATTGCATTAGATATGCAATGCTGTTCTCCTTCTACATCAGGCGATGCAACTAGAAATTACTTAAAAAAATATTCTATTGGTCTTTTTTTTTTTTTCAATAATTGATAGCTGTAATGGTAATAAGTGTGTTTATCATACCAGCAATAGGAGAATATGAAACCTTATAAACTGGTGTAGTAAAGTATTTTAAATTTAGAGAAGATTGAAGAATTGGCGATTTTAAATTTAAGACTTAAATAATGATCACAAACAAAAACCTTGTATGTGCAAATTTATCTTATTTAAAAAGTTTTATGTATGTTACAGGGGAAGAAATGTGTACTATTGTTAGCGATAATTTGTCAATTTCCGTAACATACACAATTAGAATGGCTATGATATTAAACAATCCACTTCTTCCACAAAAGATAAGAAAATATAACTTCTGTGAACCGTCTCACTTAAGAGTTCTTACTTTAGATTAAGGGGTGCTTTCCTGGCCCTATCACGTAGTGGAACCCTACTCTCTACAGAACATACAAAATCAGTTTATCATATATTTCTGGGTATTTTGCATATCAAACTGCATAACTGGTATTTGTCAAATCTACATTTAGGCTCTTGGTGCAGAAGAAAGTCTTCCGTTTCCTCTTGAACGAGCCATTTCACATTTATAAATTCTCGAAATTGATTAGTATTTATTAACAACAGATTTAACATTTATATATCTGCAATTTGACATCCTTAGTATTAATCATAATCCTCATTTTCTACTAATCTCTTCAATAACAAATGACAAATTTTTAATTAATTGATATCACTATAATAATGTGATCTGGTTTGTTCAAATTACTAGATTTCATACTTTTTATCCGTTGTGAGTTAAATTCTTTTTAACTAATAATTTGCCATATTCAACATTATTTTGTTAGTAATTAAGTGTATCGAGTGTTGGGAAACCTTTAGATTAAGGACTAGTGATATATTAGATACATTTGATAGGGAATATCATATTAACATATCTGCTTGCACGCGAATTCATTGTTAGAAAACTTGGGTTAGGGAACAGTGATATACAATATAAGAAAGCTTAAAGATATTGTTAGCAAGCCAATTCAGTGCTGGAAAACCTTTAAATTAGGGAATATAGTGATATACAAGACATTATCATGGAATTGTTCTAGTCTTGGGTAATGCCGTAGCCTCTGTATCATGGACTTTCACTGTCTTGGGTTAGTTCTCTTGCTTGGGGGTACACTAGGGCACAGTATTCCATCTTGTATCTATTCCTCTCGTTATTTTGAAGTTTTTATCCTCTTATTTTAAAGTTTCTATAGTTTATATATGAAAGATTTATTTTAATCTAAATGTTGTTATTGTTCTTAAAATTCAAGTAGTTTTTGCTTATATCCTTTCCTCACTGGGCTATTTTCCCTGTTGGAGCCCCTGGGCAAGCATCCTGCCTGCTTTTCCAACTAGGATTGTAGCTTAATAATAATAATAATAATTATAATACCTGTAATACTATTTATTATTTATTTATTTCTTATTTAGTTATTTTGTTATTTAGTTATTTTGTTATTTAGTTATTTAGTTATTTTGTTATTTAGTTATTTTGTTATTTAGTTATTTTGTTTAGTTATTTGTTATTTTGTTATTTGTTATTTATCTATTTATTTGTAATTTATTTATTTGTTATTTATCATTATTTATCATTATCCATATAAAAATATTAACTTTACATTTTCTTTATTGAAAGATGCAATAAGTTCCGTAACGTTAAGGGACATTACCCAAAGTTGCCTGTATACAAGGTCGTAGTGCGGGAGGTGACCATCGTGTTCTCGTGGTCGTGGTAACATAGCGTTGTACACGCATGGTGACTAAGTGACGATGTAAAAACGAGCAAAATGGTATGTATTTTATACATTTCTGTAGTAATTTAAAAGAATTTCCATGCTGAGTTTACCTTGTGACTTAATCGTGTGTTTTTGTCGTTTGTCAAAGGATAAAGACCGTTTTAAGATGTCTGGAAAACCTTGTGTATTTGGTCAGCGTTGTGCGTTTTTGGACAATTGTTTACGAGGATAATCTAGGTTTAGTCCTTTTTTGGCAATAGTCCTTCATAATTAAACTTGCATCTCTATGCTTAGGTAGTTTAAGGTGTCTAGGCCCAAAAAGTACCGTTAAAGTACTTGAAGCCTGGCCAAGGTGTGGTTACCCCATACCTGTAAATGTTTACTCGTGCACCGTCATAAGCATCCTGGAGCCTTTGTATATTAGCTGCAAGTTCCTCCAACGTGCAGAAAAAATGAACCAACCAACCTACCCCCCCCCCCATTAGCTTAACCTACAAGCCGTATCCTTACTCTCTTACCTTAGGGGGGCCTGATGCCCCCTGCGACCCCCCCCCCCCCCTTATACTGACGTATTCCTTGTCAGCCACTCATACATTCAGGTGGTCGCTATCATAAACGCAAACCTTCCATCTGCCATCTTTGAATAATTATAAGGAATGATACGTATTAATATTTATCTCCAATTACTGGCTGAATGCTCCTTTCATAGGTCAGGAAGCGTAAGGGCCGATTCTTGCTGTACGGTTTGTTTACGTATCGGTGTCCTACTGCGTTTTGATGTAAAGTTTTGTTACATAGAAAGATAAGGAGCTATTCTCACTGTACGGTTTGGTCATCATACCGCTTTTGTTCCTACGGCTCGGATAAGTTTGGAAAATATCCGACGAACGAAACGTGTGTGTATTGAACCGCTTAGTGTGAACAGATGGTCATTGATTTCAGTCACATGTTAGGTTAGAATTTGAACATGTTAAGACTTTATTTTTTACCAAGATAACTAATTGTCGGCTACTTGGGAATGGCGAGAGGTTGATAGATAATCATGAAATTAATTTTTCATAATTAATACTAATTGGTTATATTATTAATAATACTTATAATAATTATTTGTAATAAGATTTTGATTGTGTAATACATTGAGACTAACAAAACTAACATGAGGCAAATGGCCAGGCTATCCTGTGGTAAAATACCTTTTTCGCGAAGGTTAGCATTGGCCTGGCGCGGATTATCTTAAAATTTCCTAATTAAATACTGTAATCGCATTGAAATATTGGCATTCGAAAGTAATGGTGAAAATTAATTTCATAATGTAAATGTTTACAGAATGTCAAGTATTCTCACTAACTTTCTCGTCAATTGGTACTTGCATCATCTAGAAGTAATACTATTGCAGAGAGCTGCTTTAGAGTAATTTATTTTTGGTGCTGTATCGCAGCAACATCTGTATTTAGACTGAACTTATCCGGAACGTGTAGTAAGAACACTTGACATTTTTCTAGAATGTAAACAAAGGTTGGTGTATATGGAAAAAGTCTCCTTCGCCTCCCTTACATTTACAAGACTGTCCCTATATCATACACTTTAACTAATGCATAAGAATATAAAATTTAACTATGCTCATGATTTTTATCGTCTTATAAACATCCCAATACCTTAAATTATTTCAAATTCCCTGTTTTCCTTTAGCGATTTCTTTGTAAATCCAGAGATTTTCTTAACTATTATACCTCTCACGGGAAAGAGGAATAGAACTTAGGTTCTCCACCTAACTCGACTTTATTGCTGTGTCTTTATTGACTAGGCCACGCCCTCCCATGATGTCGTGTCCTTTGTTTTGGTTTTAATGCCTCAACTTTATTGTTTGGAGGTGTGAATCTGAGGTTTTGCTCTACAGTCTGGTAGTTGCATTTATGGCAGAGGTTGTGAATGATGAAAGGGTTATTTACCTTAAAAAGCGAGGGTCTCCGTAGTCGGAAACTGTAGGAACATCTATAGCATTTTATTTTGGGCTAGCAAACCTGTTATTCTCTTAACAGTAACTACGACAGTTTTAGCTCTTTAAGAAAATTGTTATACAACTACTTATCAGTAGCATCTTTGTGTTTAGGGTGAAATGCAAAAAAACCATATAATAGGAATAGCGTAAGTGCAACTGGTCATATAAACATCCTGCTAAAACAAACTTAAGGAAGTAGTAAAATTATTATAGCTGTTTGACCAAAAATTTCACCATAATGAGGGTTCATCTAAGTTATTGCAATGGCTGAAGCCTTTGTAGACAGCTTTTGAAACGCTAGAAAATCTGTTCGTGTATGCCGTTCATTTTTATATGAAATACAGTAGCTGAAACCTTATCTCTTCTGTTATTGATTGAGCCAACATTCTACTCGTTAAAAACACAGCACATGAACACACTTAGATTGAGATTATATTAAAAGTTTACAAATCTTCAGGAGAAGCACTTTCCGTAGCCCCTCCTAGAGCTCATGATATCAGTGGTATTGCCGTAGCCATAGCCTTCCGTAAGAACCACTCGAAGCTGGAGTTAGAGACTAACTACTTTCACCACTATTTCAAAGGCCCACAGGTCCCTTGATGCCTTCTCTTTAAGGCTTTTTTTTTTCTTTTTTTCTACTACTACTACTACTACTACTACTACTACTACTACTACTACTACTACAACAACAACTACAAGAATACTTCCACCCTACCCTTGTTTTTACACCTGTGCTGATGAAAGCCTAAGTGTGGATGGCCACTCCAGCAGGTAAACACATCAATGAAAAATAGTGTCTGATAAAATGTTTGCTGTGTTATATTGCATATACGATGTGAATGATGAAAGGGTAATAAGAAAATGTCAGGAGAGAGACTACTGTATATTCATAAGCTTACAAAACTTCAGCTCCTTCAAAATAATTAATAATTGCCTCTCGCATCTGCACACTTCTGAATGTGTCTCTCCCAGTCCTGGAAGTCCTTCTGTAATCCCTTCAGTTAGCTTTCCGAAGCTTCTTTCAGCTCCTCTGTTGAATAAAATCTGGTTCCCTTGAGGCTGTCTTTCATGCGTGAGAACAGGAAGAAGTCGCAAGGGGCCGGGTCAGGGCTGTAGGGTGGGTGTTGTACCACTTTCATTCCCGTGTCTGCCATCCAGATGGTCACTAGCGTTGACTTGTGGCTTGGGGCACCACCACTGACCACTCCTCCACTGCTGAGGTTTCTTCCTGCATAAACTTTGTGGAGCCTCGGGTCTTCGTTCAGAATTGTCTACTGTGCCAGTACTAATACCAACAGCTTCAGATGTCATCCTCACAGGTATTCGACAGCCTTTCATCACTAACCTTTGCACTTCATCAATGTTTTCCTCCTTTTGTGCACTTTTTGGTGCTCCGGATCTGGGTTCATCCTCAACCTGTTGTTTCCTTCAGAAAACCTGTTGAACCACCGATAGAAAATTGCTTGGCTCATCTGTTCATCCCCATAGGCCTCCTTTAACATTCCGTAAGTTTCTTGTTTGGTTTTCTTAACTTTAACACTAAACTTGATGGCGTAACGTTGCTCCAAGTTTCCCTGCATCTTGACACATGTTCACAGATTGGGAAACCGGATAAGACTGGTTCGACCACGTTCAAAGCTGCACTCAGACCTGCAAACATATGAAGGTGCCAGTTAGTAATTTTATAGAGTATATGTATATTTACTTCACCATGAAATAGTACCTGTATTTTGATCAAATCATATTTAATGTCTCTCCTGACGTTTTTTCATTACTAATTGAACGTACCTTCTATATTGCGACAGTTTCCATATGGATGTCATTTTTTTTTTCTGTCGGGCAATAATCCCCTTTCTCTAATTTGTCGCTAAGAGCTAAGGTTTACCCTTATTCTTAAAGAGTCGGGTACCTTCTTGAGTCAAAGGTTAGACGTCCTTTGTACTTTGGGACTTCCCCCTGCCCAAGGAAACCCTTTAACCCTTTTACCCCCTAAGGACTAATTGGTACGTTTCACAAAACTCATCCCTTTACCCCCATGGACGTACCGGTACGTCCTTGCAAAAAACTGCTATTTACATTTTTTTTTTTTGCATATTTTTGATAATTTTTTTTGAGAAATTTCAGGCATTTTCCAAGAGAATGAGACCAACCTGACCTCTCTATGACAAAAATTAAGGCTGTTAGAGCAATTGAAAAAAAATATACTGCAAAATGTGCTTGAAAAAAAAATTACCTTGGGGTTAAGGGTTGGAAAGTTCCAAATAGCCTGGGGGAAAAAGGGTTAAAATGATGGGGGTTTGTATTGCATAGGAACAAACTACAAATTTTAGAAATACTTTTTCGGTTATACTAACCTGAGTCGTAAGTCCCACCTCTACCACCCCGCAAGACCTTATCAAAGGACTCTGCGACGCCCACTTCTTCTAAAAGAGGCGTTAGTGGGTAACATGGTCCAACCATACACTGTTGCCATGCCCTTTAAAATGACCGGTTTGTACAGCTATGGAAAATACAAATACTTCTTAAAATTTGTAATATTTCTGTTGAATGTGATTGGATAAAGGGCAATGTAAATTTTGCTAGTGGGTTTTGTTTGCATAGGGACTTTGACCTTTTAATATAAGAATTGGATTTTCTTTTTGGCTTATTTTTGCTAGAGGATTAAAGAGGAGCTCTCGTGTATGGACAAAACTTATGTAGTATGGGTGAGGATTTGAATTCTTGTGAAGCAAATGATAATGTCTAGACTTTTTGGTAGTCATGTAACTCTGAGAATGCTAAGTTTACAAAATATTCAATTATAACTGATTTTTCATTTTAAGCATATCTTTTACTGTAGGTGATTCATTACAGGGAGGTGTATATGAAAATTGTATGTAATAAAAAGTGTTTGAGAAGGGTAATTTATTTACAAGCCATTAGAAATTTATATTTTAGTGGTCATTTTATGTCATGTCTATTATATCCTAAACTTTGTTTCAGGCTCAGCTTTACGTATTGTTTGAGCATGCCTCGGGCTTCGGCCTGTTCAAGGTAAATGAATTTGAAGAGGTTGGGGCCTTCCTGCCGCAAGTGGAAGAGGCCGTCAATGACTCGGCCAAATTTCACACCCTTGTCAGAATGGTTGGTTTCAAACCTTTCACTTCTGCCGCTTCTGCCTTGGAGAACATTAATGCCATTTCTGAAGGTGAGTAACTTTAAATTAGTTATTGCTATTATTATTGTTATTGTTATTATTATTATCAGCATTATCAGCAGCTAAGGTACATCCCTAGTTGGAAAAGCAAGATGCTATAATAATAATAATAATTATTATTATTATTATCATTATTATTATTATTATCAGCATTATTAGCAGCTAAGGTACATCCCTAGTTGGAAAAGCAAGATGCTATAATAATAATAATTATTATTATTATTATCAGCATTATTAGCAGCTAAAGTAAATCCCTAGTTGGAAAAGCAAGATGCTGTAAGCCTAAGGGCTCCAAACAGGAAAAATAACCAGTGAGGAAAGGAAATAGTTAAATGATATAAGTAGTAATAAACAATTAGAATGAAATATTTAAAATACATTAACATTATTGAAACATTTCATATATAAACTATAAAAACTTGTGTTAGCCTAGTCAATATTAAAACATTTGCTGCAAGTTTGAACGTCTGAAATTCTACCAATTGAACTATCCGATTAGGAAGATCATTCCACAGCTTGGTCACACCTGGAATAAAACTTCTAGAGTAGTATTTAGTATTGAGGCTCATGATGGAGAAGACCTGACTGTTAGTATTTACTCCCGACATTAGTTTTTATATATTTTTTTGTATAATGCACATGGTTTTATTTAATTTTACCCATTTAGATTTTAGTACTGCATAGTATGGGACGTTTTATGTAGGCTGTTGTAGCAGTCCCTTCTCAGTTTCTCTAACTAGTGGAACTTGAAACCCCCCTCAATATATTAATTTCTTTAAGCACGGCTAGATCTTAGGCTGCGTAGGTTAAAAGTGAATGCCTTGACCTAGGCTTCACATCCCAAGGTACAGTAGAACACAGTTGAAAGTAGTCGGAAAGCTACAAGATATTGACTTTTACTGTAGTTGCATTAAATATATTTGACTTACAGGGACTGGCTCATTTAATTGTTAAAAAGCAAGAAAGATATTTTTTAATGCCCAGCTTGCTTAGGATAAGGGCATAATTATTTCTCTAGAAAGTGAAAGGATTAAGTTTAAGGTGCCGTTACATTGTTCGACTACAGTACTGTGCTGTACATTTATCGGAGTTTGTTAGCAAATTTTTGCCATAACAAATTAACCCTTTTACCCCCGCCATAAGGTTAAATTTCGAGCACATTTTGCTATATATTTTTTTCAAATTGCTCTATCAGCCTCAATTTTTGTCGTAGAGAGGTCAGGTTGATCTCATTCTTTTGGAAAATGCCTGAAGTTTCTCATAAAGTTATCTTAAACATGTATATATCAGTGTTTTGCAAGAACGTAACGTTACGTCCTTTGGGGGCGTAAGGGTTAAGGGTAAAATGTGAGATGGAGGAAAGACTACCATTGATGTCTCAAATTCCTGATTTGATACCAGTGACTTGCGTATTGTATTTTTTTTCAAGTTTATTTTAGAAACTACGGATGAGGCCGAATAGTAGGGCGAGTAGAAAAAATTGATTCCTATTCATGGGAAAAAAATGTAACTTAAGACACATCTAGTTCTGTTAAGAGATATTTAACCGAAATGGAGATAAAAAAATAAAGTTGTCATAAGAACAAACTGCCTGTTGGGAATAAGAAATCCGTGCCAATATAATCACTTTAATAAGGAACACTAGAAACAAAGAACCTGGAAAGCGGCCACAATCATTTTTTTTTTTTTAGATGGTCTCATGGGATATGTAAAAAAAAAATACTTCCAGATGGCTATTGTTACCAAAAATTAACTGAAACATTTAGAATTATTTGAAGATGATATATATTACTGTAGGACTATGAAGTTAGAGATAATGAATGGATAAGTATCAATTTCAAAGCTCAAGATACGAGACGACTGGCGAAATCTATCAGAGGCCCTTTGCCTCGATAGGTGTAGGAGGAGATGATGATATGTACATATATATAATGGGATCTTTTGTGGACACGTATTCCAAAATCCGACTGGTACTGAACCATAGGCATAAATAAGGTTTAACAATTTATAAGTGTTATCGGCATTATCACGCTGACCAAGAAGGCAAATTGTGAGCTTGGTCTGATGCTAATATCTGAATTAAAAGAAGCTTAAAAAGTCCAGCTGGCATAATTTCAAGAATAGTAAATGCTGTGACACTATTAGTGGGTGTAAGTACTATATCCTATTATTATTATTACTATCCAAGCTACAACCCTAGTTGGAAAAGCAAGATGCTATAAGCCCAGGGGCTCCAACAAGGAAAAATAGCCCAGTGAGGAAAGGAAATAAGGAAATAAATAAATGAAGAGTACAAATTAACAATAAATCATTCTAAAAAAGTAACGTCAAAACAGACATGTCACTTTTCAATATTAAACTTACCCGATAATCATGTAGCTGTCAACTCCGTTGCCCGACAGAATTCTATGGAGGGATACGCCAGCTATCACAATACTAGAAGGGGGTGTACTTACCAGCGCCACCTGTGGCCAGGTACTCAAGTACTTCTTGTTGACACCTCCTCAATTATTCCTCTGTCGTGCTTCCGGCAAGACGTTCTGGGATACGCTTATGATCTTCGAGTTTGTTCACGGCTAATTGGTGAAGTATTCTCTCAGATTTCGGCTGTCGCATTACTGGAAACCTTCTTATATTAGCTAGATAGCTTTTATATAGTCCTGATTAACGGTTAACGATCTTTTGCTTGATTTTGGAAACCCCTTTGGCTAACTCTTTGGATTCAAGATGTCTGACATTTCGCAAGCCCCCTCCCATAGACGATGTAGGTCTTGCAATAGGCGTATTCCGAAGGCCTCGGTAGATCCTCACACCGCTTGTTCTGACTGTAGGGACAGGCCCTGTCAGTTAGAAAATCGATGTGAGGAATGCGCCGGACTTTCGGAACTGGAATTTGTCCGTCTTTTAAAATATTCATCTAAGTTAGAGAGAGGTAGAGTTAGGAGGAGTTCTTCTCACTCTTCAATGTTTTCCTCACCTCATGATCCCCTACCTTTTCCTACCCCTGTAGTGGCTACCCCCGAACCTACTGTTTGCCCTCCGCCTGATATGTCTGTTGTTTTGCGTGCTATTCAGGCCTTAGGCGATAAAGTAGAGTTCAGTGGTAAGTGACCATAAGTCTCTGATGGCCGAAGTTAAGGAACTTAAGGTCAAGAGTGCAGTGGGTGGAGTTAGTGCCAGTGCTGTGACGAGTGCTAGTGTCAGTGCAGTGCCAAGTGCTAGTGTCAGTGCCATTGTGGTGCGTGAGGATTCTTCTGTGCGAGCCAGTCGTCCTCCCAGTCCGGGACCTCTTGCAAGCTCCCATGCCCAGGGGAGAAGCAATGTCGAAGGGCATAAGGGTTCGGCAGGCCTTGTTAGGCGCACAGAAGTTTCCTCGGTGGTTGCGGGCGTGTCTTCCAAAGACCGTCACTCCCACCCGCAGACGATTGAGCCCGTCTTTTTCTCGTCCGCTGATCATCTGTCAGGGAAGAAACGTTGGTCTCAGGTCTCGAGACCACTTAAACGCAGAGTCCAGTCCGCGAGTGCTCAGCCAGGTTGCAGTCATTGGCTCAGCTCTGACTCGCCGCAGTCATCTGTCGACTGCACTCCGCCCAAGAGGAGTAAGGTTCTGCCACAACAGAGCTCGACTGTCGACCCTAAGTGGACTCTACTACAGTCCATGCAAGCACAGCTTTCGGACTTGATGCGTGAGTGTCGGGCTGAGAGTGTTGCTCCTCCGCCTCCGCCTACACTCCCTCCGCCTGCGCTCGCTCCGCCTGCGCTCGCTCCGCCTGCGCTTGCTCCGCCTGATCGCAGTACCACCTGCCAGGCGTACGATGTTGAGCCACGGTCTGAGTTTGCTGTTCCCACTGGTGTTCAGCCTCCGCCTTCTTTAAGGCAACCTTTGCTATGGGATCAGGAGGATTATACCTCTCTTCCTCCGCCTCCCTTTGCTGCTCCACCAGTGGTGCAACTCTTGGCTGAGGTACAACAACCTCTCCCGTCCATGAGTCAGTCTCCTCAGCTCTCGCTACAGCGAGCTCAACCATCCACAAGGCAAGCTCCACTACACCTTGGCCTTGCGCCTCAGGAGCCTCAGCTTGCGAGACATTTACCTTGTTCTGCGCAGCCTCAACCTCATCACGCTCCGCTCTCACCACAGGAACAGGGACTTGCTACTCCGCTTCCACCAACCGCTCAGCAAGCGCAATCCTTGTGTTCAACCGCTCATGCAAGGAGTCAGCCTCCTCCACCCATGCGCCTTCCTTCTGCTTCGTCTGCTATTCAGCCTTTGCAGTCTGAGCCTCAGGTTCTCCCTCAACAGTTACTTGTAGAGGAAACCACTACTTTTGTTCCTACTCGTTCTGACTCTGCTGTTCAGCATTCTTGTCCGATACCTTCGCTACACTCTGGTGATGAGGAGGCACACCTGGATCCCTCATCAGACGTGGATGAATCCAAGCTTTCTCCACAGTCTATTGATTTTCGTAAGGTCTTGGCTCTACTTAGGGAGGTTTACCCAGACCACTTTGTCTCTGCTATTCCCCGCTCTCCGCCATCTGAGTTTTCGCTGGGCGTACAACAAGCTAAGTCCACCTATACTAAGCTAGTCCTAGCTAGGTCCTCTAAGAGGGCATTAAGGATCTTAGGGGAGTGGCTGCAGTCTAAGCAACACCTTGGCAAGACTTCTTTCATGTTCCCTCCAACGAAGCTCACTTCGAAAGCGAGCGTTTGGTATGCCACAGGAGAAGCACCAGGCTTGGGAGTACCTGCCTCTGCCCAGGCTGACTTCTCAAGTCTGGTAGACTCGCCTCGGAGAACTGCAATGAGGCGCTCTAAGGTTTGTTGGACCTTCTCAGACCTGGATCACTTACTGAAAGGAATGTTTAGAGCATTTGAAATGTTCAACTTTCTAGACTGGTGCCTGGGGGCCCTCAGCAAGAAGACCTCTCCTGCGGACAAAGATTCTGCCATGCTATTAATGTCCTGCATGGATAAGGCCATTAGGGATGGATCGGGTGAGCTTGCGTCGATGTTTGTATCAGGGGTTTTGAAGAAAAGGGAACAACTGTGTACCTTCCTTTCCGCCAGCATTACACCTTGCCAACGGTCACAACTCCTTTTTGCTCCGCTCTCGAAGTTCCTCTTCCCCGAAGAGCTGGTTAAGGACTTGTCTGCTGCCCTGATACAAAAGGATACACACGATCTTGTAGCCTCATCGGCTCGTAAGTCTAAGGTTGCTACCTCAGTCCCCAAGACTTATCGCTCCTCAGTGGCTGATACCCCTGCTACGAGGTTCATACCGCCCTTTCGTGGTAGAGCCCCCAGCCGAGGAAGCTCCCGTCCAGACTCTCACAGGAGCAAGTCTAGGAAAGGATCCAGGACATCTAAAGGAAAAAACTGACTCTCCGCATCTCCAGACAGCAGTAGGAGCCAGACTCAAGATCTTCTGGCGAGCCTGGGAGAAGAGAGGTGCAGACGCCCAGTCTGTCAGTTGGCTGAGGAACGGTTACAGGATTCCATTCTGCCTCAAACCACCTCTGACCACATCACCCATCAACCTCTCTCCCAACTACAAAGAAGAGGACAAGAGGCTAGCATTGCACCAGGAGGTGTCGCTACTTGTGCAGAAGAAGGCAGTGGTTATAGTCCGGGACCATCAATCCCCGGGCTTCTACAACCGTCTCTTTCTTGTGGCCAAGAAGACAGGAGGTTGGAGACCGGTGCTGGACGTCAGCGCTCTCAACGAGTATGTCACCAAGCAGACGTTCACGATGGAGACGACGAAGTCGGTCTTAGCAGCGGTCAGACAGGAGGACTGGATGGTCTCGTTGGACTTGAAAGATGCATACTTTCACGTTCCTATTCATCCAGACTCCCAACCTTTCCTGAGATTCGTTTTTGGAAAGGTTGTCTACCAATTCCAAGCCCTGTGTTTTGGCCTAAGCACAGCTCCTATGGTCTTTACTCATCTGATGAGGAATATAGCAAAATTCCTACACTTGTCGAACATCAGAGCCTCCCTCTACTTAGACGACTGGCTGTTGAGAGCCTCCACGAGTCGTCGTTGTCTGGAGAATCTCAATTGGACTTTAGACTTAATCAGAGACCTAGGTCTATTAGTCAACATAGAGAAGTCTCAACTCATTCCCTCCCAATCCATTGTGTACCTGTGAATGGAGATTCGGAGTCAGGATTTTCGGGCTTTTCCATCGGCCCCCAGGATAAGCCAGGCCCTAGAGTGCATCATGAGCATGCTGAAGAGGAGCAGTTGCTCAGTGAGACAGTGGATGAGTCTCACAGGGACCCTCTCATCACTGGCCCTGTTTGTCGAGCTAGGGAGACTCCACCTCCGCCCTCTTCAATTCCATCTTGCAGCTCATTGGGACAAGGGTTCGACTCTCGAAGCAGTCTCTATCCCTATCAACCAAGAGATGAAGACCACTCTCCTGTGGTGGAAGCGCAACCTCCTTCTCAGGGAGGGTCTATCGTTGGCCATTCAGACCCCCAATCTTCATCTCTTCTCAGATGCATCGGACTCGGGCTGGGGTGCAACCTTGGACGGACGGGAATGCTCGGGAACGTGGAACGAGGAACAAGGATTACTCCACATCAACTGCAAGGAGCTGCTAGCAGTTCATCTAGCCCTGTTGAACTTCAAGTCCCTCCTGCTAGGCAAAGTGGTGGAGGTGAACTCAGACAATACCACAGCCTTGGCTTACATCTCCAAGCAAGGAGGGACCCATTCGAGGAGCCTATACGAGATCGCAAGGGACCTCCTCATTTGGTCAAGAGGTCTAAACCTCACTCTGGTCACGAGGTTCATTCAGGGCGATATGAACGTCTCAGCAGATCGCCTAAGCAGAAGGAATCAGGTCATTCCCACGGAATGGACCCTCCACAAGAGTGTGTGCAACAGACTTTGGACCTTGTGGGGTCAACCTACCATAGATCTGTTTGCCACCTCCATAACCAAGAGACTTCCGCTGTACTGTTCCCCTGTTCCAGACCCTGCAGCAGTTCATGTGGATGCTTTTCTACTGAACTGGTCCCATCTCGACCTGTACGCATTCCCACCGTTCAAGATAATAAACAAAGTTCTGCAGAAATTCGTCTCGCACGAAGGGACACGGCTGACGCTGGTTGCTCCCCTTTGGCCTGCAAGAGAATGGTTCACAGAGGTACTTCAATGGCTAGTCGACTTCCCCAGGACTCTACCTCTAAGAGTGGACCTTCTACGTCAACCTCACATAGACAGGTTGCACCCAAACCTCCACGCTCTTCGGCTGACTGCCTTCAGACTGTCGAAAGATTCGCTAGAGCTAGAGGCTTTTCGAAGGAGGCAGCCAGTGCGATTGCCAGAGCAAGAAGGGTTTCCACTTGTAGAGTCTACCAGTCTAAGTGGGAGGTCTTCCGAAGCTGGTGTAGAGCCAATTCAATATCCTCTACCAATACCTCTGTGACCCAAATAGCTGACTTCCTTCTACATCTTAGGAATGAGAGATCCCTTTCAGCACCTACGATTAAAGGATATAGGAGTATGTTGGCTTCAGTTCTCCGCCACAGAGGTTTGGACCTGTCTTCCAACAAGGACCTTCAAGACATTCTTAAGTCTTTTGAGACGGCTAAAGAACGTCGTCTTTCCACTCCAGGCTGGAATCTAGACGTAGTCTTAAGGTTCCTTATGTCATCTAGGTTCGAACCTCTCCAGTCAGCTTCCTTCAAGGACCTTACCCTCAAGACTCTTTTTCTCGTCTGCCTTGCAACAGCTAAGAGAGTCAGTGAGGTTCATGCCTTCAGCAAGAACATTGGTTTCACAACCGAATCTGCAACATGTTCTTTTCAGCTTGGATTCCTAGCAAAGAACGAGCTTCCTTCACGTCCTTGGCCTAGATCGTTTGAAATACCTAGCCTCTCCAACATGGTAGGTAACGAACTAGAGAGAGTTCTTTGCCCTGTCAGAGCTCTCAAATATTATCTTAAGAGGTCTAAACCTATTCGAGGACAGTCGGAAGCTTTATGGTGTGCCATCAAGAAACCTTCGAGGCCCATGTCCAAGAATGGGCTTTCGTATTATATAAGGCTTCTGATCAGAGAAGCACATTCTCACTTTAAGGAGGAAGACCTTGCATTGCTGAAGGTAAGGACCCACGAAGTAAGAGCCGTAGCTACTTCGATGGCCTTTAATAAAAACCGTTCTCTGCAGAGCATAATGGATGCAACCTATTGGAGGAGCAAGTCAGTGTTTGCATCATTTTATCTGAAAGATGTCCAGTCTCTTTACGAGAACTGCTACACCCTGGGACCATTCGTAGCAGCGAGTGCAGTAGTAGGTGAGGGCTCAGCCACTACATTCCCTTAATCCCATAACCTTTTTTAACCTTTCTCTTGAATGCTTTTATTGTTGTTTTTATGGTTGTTACGGTAGGCTAAGAAGCCTTCCGCATCCTTTTGATTTGGCGGGTGGTCTATTCATTCTTGAGAAGCGCCTGGGTTAAAGGTTTGGTAGAGGTCCTTTAGTAGGGGTTGCAACCCCGTGTACTTTGGCACCTTTGGGTTGATTCAGCCTCCAAGAGGAACGCTGCGCTCAGTAAGGAAGACGAACTTTAAAAAAGAGGCAGAGTAACGGTTCTATTCGACTTCCTTACCAGGTACTTATTATTTCATTGTTATTTGAGATAACTGTTATATGAAATATGGGATACTTAGCTATCCTTTAATCTTGTACACTGGTTTTCACCCACCTCCCTGGGTGTGAATCAGCTACATGATTATCGGGTAAGTTTAATATTGAAAAATGTTATTTTTATTAGTAAAATAAATTTTTGAATATACTTACCCGATAATCATGATTTAATCGACCCTCCCTTCCTCCCCAGAGAGAACCAGTGGACCGAGGAATAATTGAGGAGGTGTCAACAAGAAGTACTTGAGTACCTGGCCACAGGCGGCGCTGGTAAGTACACCCCCTTCTAGTATTGTGATAGCTGGCGTATCCCTCCATAGAATTCTGTCGGGCAACGGAGTTGACAGCTACATGATTATCGGGTAAGTATATTCAAAAATTTATTTTACTAATAAAAATAACATATTTAAACTATTAACAACATCAAACACAAATATGTCATAAATAAACTATAAAAAGACTCATGTCCGCTTGGTCAACAAAAAAGCATTTGTTCCAACTTTGAACTTTTGAAGTTCTACTGATTCAACTACCCGATTAGGAAGATCATTCCACAACTTGGTCACAGCTGGAATAAAACTTCTTGAGTACTGCGTAGTATTGAGCCTCATGATGGAGAAGGCCTGGCTATTAGAATTAAAGATGATAAAGTGGCTATAGTCACACCAATTTTGAAATGAGTTCTCGATTATTGGGACTAGTAAATACAGACCGATTTGGAATATATCCATGTTGAAATTTCTGTACTATGTAGATATTTAACTAGTTCTTTTGGGAAGTAGCAAAGCATGGCTGGACAACCAGTTAGCATACAAAAATATATGTTCTGGAGACCAGTGTGTGCAGTTAGCATACAAAAATATATTCTGGAGACCAGTGTGTGTTCAACTGCCAGAGGTCGATTGGGATAAATGTGTCATACTTATTTTCATTTTTCTTAGTGATGCTTTGGATCCAGTTGTACATGAAGTAATGTTAAATGATTTATGGTCTGTTGGTAGTGATGAAGCAGCTTACGATTATCTAAGAGTATTTGGTTTATCAAATACAATTGTGAAAGGTTTTTTTGTATATGAATTGTTAAGAGGAGGGGTGACTTGAGAAGAGTACAGTAGTAGGCCCAATTCTATTTTAAAACTGATATTAGTCTATCATAAGTATTTTTCACTAGGTTAGAGTTTTATAGCATGTTCAAAATTTTGGTTAAACATAATGTTCTCTACCTTAGGGAAGTAAAGACCTACTGTTAAAGTTACAAGAGCATTCCAGTTTTGAATACCCTTTTTAGATATCTTCATCTCTATGCTTGTATATTTTAATCACAATACATAATTTGTGTAGTGTAAATGATTGATGTTTTTGTTTTGCAGGTATACTGACGTCAGAATTGTCTGCTTTTCTGGAAACCAATTTACCTACCGCAGGCAAGAAAAGTAAGATTCAACTTGGCGTGGTTGAAGTAAAACTTGCTGCTGCCATCAATGAGGCTCTTGGTATATCGGTTACTCACGTTGGAGTTGTACCAGAGGTGTGTATACTATGCTTTATTGATCTTTAAAAAAAATCCCTGTTAAGTAAATGGGAGGCTTAGTGGAGTTGGAAATTTGATATTAACAAATTGAAAATGTTAGACCCAACAGTTAAAATTTGGTGTTTATAATTACCAAAAGACTATGGAGAATTATACTGTACATTCCGTGCTATTAAACATTCTTCTTTCATTCATATATTTAGTATACTCTATATTGGTAGTGTCTTTAAGGGAAATATTTTTAATATTTGGAAACTGGCCAGACTAATAATTTAATGAATTTGCAATATATTAAGTAAGATCTTAATTAAATGTCATCTATTGATATGTTTTATGCAAGGCTAGAATTGAATAACATTACTCTTTTCACTGAAAAAAAAAAATGATTCACAACACATTTGGAATACTTTTTCCGTGGGTAAGATAAGAACGTGTGCTACTATTTAGAGATAGCTGCAGGAATTCTAGAACATACTGTATGTTGTTGTTAGCAAATTCTGAATCGAAACAATTGATGATAGCAAGGTATTGGGGGCATTATGAGTTGGACCCTTAAGTTACGCTCTTAACCCTTTTACCCCTAAGCTATTTGGAACTTTCCAACCCTTATTCCCCAGGCGTTTTCTTTTTCAAGCACATTTTGCAATATATTTTTTTTAAATTGCTCCAACAGACTTAATTTTCATCATAGAGATGTCAGGTTGGTCTCATTCTTTTGGAAAATGCCTGAAGTTTCTCAAAAAGTTGTCAAAAATATGCAAAAAAAAATGTAATTAGCCATTTTTTTTGCAAGGACGTAGCGGTATGTCCAATGGGGGTAAAGGGATGAATTTTGTGAAACTTACCAGTACATCCATTGGGGGTAAAAGGGTTAAGATTCAACAAGTTCAGTTCACTGAAACACCTTATTCTAATGTAGGAAACATACTGTAAGAAAGTCTCGGATAGTTCAGTGAGCCTCTTACAAGTGACGAGATAATATATGGTGATGTGCAAAAATATTCAGCCTTTTATCCAATCATGACACTGCTACCTCTCAAGCCGGTTTCTCAAATGTAGATGCCATTTGATGTTTTAGCAATTTTTTGCTTTTATTATTGATAGATTGTTACTTAATTTTATATGCAGCATTTATAATGGTTGGAGATTGCAAACCCAAATAATGGCCACTTCACAGTACTGTAAACAGTTTGCAGTTCATGAATCTAATTCAATTAAGCTATATAAAATCCATTGTTTAAGTTGTAAACATTGTTGAAACTCAGGAATGGTGGAATGTTTTTTTTTTATACTTTCTTGAACAGAAATACATCTCATTTTATAAACTAAAAACATAAATATCTTTGTTATAACTGCTTCATTTAAAGAAACAAAGAAACAGTTCATTAGATTACTTTACACCATATTAGTTTGTCCTTTTAATTTCTTTATATTCTGTTTTCTTTGTCAACATTGTTTTGTAAAGTATTGTATAGTAGGTAGATATGTATCTTGTATAGTAAAGTGAAGAAAATTTTTTTCTTGTAATCCCTTCTGTTTATTACCAGTCCTAATTTTAAAGATAGTATTGTGAAAGTCCTTTTTATATTCAAAATGGTTTATTCTTTAATTGTAACAGATTGTACGTGGCATTCGGCAACACTTGACCAGTTATGTGAAGGGCCTATCGGCTGCATCTATGAAGCAGACAGAGCTGGGTCTCGGCCATTCTTACTCGAGAGGGAAAGTCAAGTTCAATGTGAATAGGGCTGACAACATGATAATCCAGAGTATCAACATTTTAGACCAACTGGATAAAGATGTAAATACTTTCGCAATGCGTATGAAGTAAGTATCATTTTACTTTCATCTGCAATTATTTGGTTCTTTGCTTTAAACGCTTATGGTTTGGACATGGTTTTTGCCCTATGTATATGAATATACAACATGGCCCTTGTTTGAGAATACCTTCCAGCACTTGTGGCACAACTTGATGTCAACTCTAACCCCGTGATCATTTGGTTGTCATTCTCAACTATTCAGCTGGTTGCAGATTTCCTAATCTACTTATACTGGGAGAAGCTCTTCTCTCACCTGTCAAAGATTATAGATTGGCATTGAGCCAAGTCTGAAGGCCGAAGGGTGTTGTGGGAGTTATGCTTGCTCATGATGAACCCTCAAACTGTCATGCCCACCTTGGAATACATGCCCCTAGAATGTAATTGGACTCTTACTGGTTCACTTTTTGAGCTACCAAGGAGGTAGTCTGATAGTGTTGTGACTTTATAGAGGAAGAAATTTATGAACTTCAGTAATAGATTTTTCACAGCGAAGGATGGAATTTGATGACCGTTGTCTTTGTAATAGAGTTCCTAGTTGAGAACAAAACTTTACCAACAAAACGTATAATTCCCAACCCAAGGATTCCTTCCCTCCCAAAGGTTTTTCTGGTATTGATGCAGGTGAGAACATTCTCTATCCCTTTAGTATTGAGGACTCTTCTTTCAACATGGGCAATACCTAGGAGATAGCAGCCAAGAACACGGTCCATTTCTCATGTAAGGGCTTGGCTCGCCCTTTATAAGAAGTCACATCTCCATTCTCTTGAATCAAAGGTGGAAATGGATATGGTATACTCTACTCATATACATTGCTCAAATATGTGCAAAGCAATATTTACAAATGATCCATGTGATTTATAGTTTTGACACTGCCCAAAATGCTTTCTCCATCACTTGAGGCTGATTAAGAGGTGCAATAGGGGTCTTGAAAAAAAAAATCCTTTTATTATAAGGACCAAGTAATGGACATTCCCCACAGGAGAGTGAACCCTCTGTCACTGTTCACAGGGGAGGTTTTCCAACTTATTGAATATCCTATATTCAAAGAATAGTTGTATGTTGCAGTGTTGTAACAAATACCAACATTTTTACAACTTTATTTTTGCAAGCTATACAAACCTTAGCCCCTTATATTATAAGTGATGACTTTGAGGGCATTACTGTCCGGCGGCCGCCCCTCGGTCTGCCATATTGAAATCAATCTAAAATATCTGCTGTCATTTTTGTGCCAGTGATCTCCCATATTTAAAGACTTCGTTTTGTATAGCTAGAAAAATTATAGATTGCTATTGAAAACATCATATAGATGTAACTTACTGTAACTTTAAGTAACGATTGGATACAAATAATCAGTTTAAAAGTTATAGTACTCTATTAATGTGAAACCTAAAATATTTATACTAACATGGAATACTGATCATAACCCTCACAAGAGAAATAGGTATAGTTTGAGGTTGTCCTAACCCCTATTTATTATTTTCCAGAGAATGGTATTCCTATCATTTTCCCGAATTGGGAAAGATTGTAACCGATAACTACCAGTACAGCCTTTGCGCCGATGCCATCAAGGACAGAAAGACGCTTACCGAAGATTCCTTGGAAATGTTGGAAGAAATTGTTATGGACCCTGCTAAAGCACAAGCCATTCTTGATGCCTCAAGAATGTCCATGGGTAAGTCTTTGTCCTTAATTCTTGTTTAATTTATATTGTTAAAACAGTAGTAAAATTGTTGCATATTTTCATCGTAAGATGAATTTATACTTAGTTCAGTTTGCATTGGTTATGAATTTTAGATTCTGTTAAGGGTGAAAAGTCTGTGTATACTGCAATATAGTACTTATTTTATTGCTGTAAATTTGTCTTTAAAGCAAAGATAGCTAAATGTAAGTGTGAAGTTTGTGTAATGAAAGAAATACCAATCATAATTTTGAAACAAATTTTTCTAATACTTCATATATGGATTCCACAGGTATGGATATATCTCCCATTGATTTAATGAACATTGAGAGATTTGCCAAGAGAGTCATAAGTCTCTCTGCGTATCGTAAACAGCTGGCAGAATACTTGAAAAGTAAAATGTCCATGATAGCACCCAACCTTGCCGTGTTGATTGGGGACATGGTTGGAGCACGTCTGATATCCCACTCTGGGTCTCTGACAAATTTGGCCAAGTATCCGGCTTCAACAGTGCAGATATTGGGCGCAGAGAAAGCGCTCTTCCGTGCAATCAAGATGCGAACCAATACTCCGAAGTATGGTCTGATTTACCATGCGTCGTTTATATCTCGCGCTGGACTGGCAAATAAGGGAAGAATATCTAGATACTTAGCCAATAAGTGTTCAATTGCATCAAGAATTGACTGTTTCTCAGGTAAGTTTGATTAGATTTTTTTTTTCTTTGTAAATACTTTACTGTATTGTCTTTGTTGTAATTTTATTTTCCTCCTGTGTTGTAAAGTAAGGTTATTTGAGCTTTTTTGTAATTTTTTTTTTCCCCCGAGAAGGGAAACAAATTTTAGATTTTTTTTTTATATTGTGCCTTATTTTGTCATTTTATTCTTCTCCTGTGACCTACCACATGTTCTTTCTGTCTTCACTCAGTAGCTCTTCATTGATTCTTTCAATATAATTAATGTTTCATAATACCTCAATCACTTTGATTTTTGTTTTTTAATTGATTTAGTGATACTGTTCTTAACAGCTTATCATTCTTATTTGTTCCGTAACTTATCCAAACCTTTGTTAACGTAGAATATTGTGGAAGCATATAGGTCTTAAGTTTACTTAGTTGTGATTTTTGCAGATTTTTACATGATGTCGGCACTTTATTTTGTCTAAAACACCCAACACTAATTGTCATGTTTAAGTACCACAAAATGATTTTATCTCTATACAGTATGGAATAAAGGTAGCTAAATGATAGAGTTGAGAAGTTTTCTTATGTTTACCATTTTGCAAAGTGAAGACTTCTTCCTGCGTCATCTGTGAAATTTCTGTACAAAATGTACATTTTCAATTTTGTTCAGAGATTGATCAAAGCTGTATAGGGTTTGGGTAGACCTGGAGAATATTAGATGGGCCAGTAGTTGATATATTGTGAAATTTCTACCTTTCGTATGTGAGAAACTTAGGTTGTTACTTGTAAAACATGACCAGAATAAGATTTTACCAGAATCTTGGAAATTGTGAAATATTAATTACAGAAACACTGTCGCTACATAAATATTTAATGCAAACTTTTCGACATTTCAAATATCAGCAGTGCTGCCTAAAGTAAAGTTAAAAGAAGTAATACAATTTTAAATTAAATTTACATAAAATAATTTGAAATTGTATTGTTTCTTTTATCTTTACTTTAAGTAGCACTGATGATGCCATTTGAATGTTGAAACGTTTGCAGTAAATATGGATGTGGCGACAATACTGTTTGTTTCTCCTAAGAATAAGATTCCCTTTTCATATTAATTACCAATTTAGCTTTACTAAATATGTCTTACTATATTTTATACAATAATGATTTTATTTTTTTCCAAACAGAAAACTTAACATCGGTGTTTGGTGAAAAATTAAAGGATCAAGTAGAGGAAAGACTGAAGTTCTATGAAACCGGAGACATCCCTAGGAAGAATATTGAAGTCATGGCTGAAGCCTTGAATGAACACAAGGAAGCTCTACAGAAAGTACAAAGCCAACCCAAGAAGAGAAAGCAAGAAGCGTTAGCTAATGGTAAGTATCGGTTAATCTTTTGAGACTAGAATGTAATGTAGGTATCACTTTGTCTTGATCTTAACTATGACTTAATGCAACTGCAAGGGTTTCCCCCCCACCTGCAAAATTGAACCAAATTTGTAAATACAATACAACCCTATCAGTAAATTCTAAATAATGATTGCAAGTACTTACATTATGATTTTGCAAAGATATTAATTTTGATTTAGTGCATATAATGTAGAGATATAGTTTTGTGAGAAATAGCATATTTTGTGATTTTCATTTTATTTTTTTCTGAAATAATTTTTAACGAGAAATTATGTAATTGATAATACAGTACAAAAAGACCCCTTAATGTAACAGGCCTTTGCAGCAGTAGTCTCTCTTGAGCGTTAACAATGACTACACTTGAACAGTCAAGGTAACCCAAGGCTAGCAGTAATTACCTATTTATAGTCTAAATGAAACTACACTAAATTTTTCATTCAATTTGAGTAAAATTCATCTAAATCCAATTGCTTTGTACTACCCAAGAGAGAGAAGTTCACCAAACTTTCAACTGGTCTCCACAAGGCACTAAAAGAGTTGGAAGACCCAGGCCTATAAGGTTGAGGACTATGAAATATGAATGGAGAAGTATTGGTTTAAAAGCTCAAGATCGAGACTACTCACGAAATCTAACCAATAGTTATAGGAAGAGGAGATAATGATGATATCCAAATGAGATACTGTAGCTAAAGGCGCTATAATGTAATTTGCTCCCGTTTGATGTAATTCTTTACTATGAAGTACAGTGATAAAGTCGATGTAACTCCAAATGCTATCAGATTTAAGGGTGTTTGTAGCATTCCTTGGGGTCTTAGCCGCTCTTTCTTTATATACTTCTACTGTACTTTTATTTCCATTCATACTACTTCTTTCTTCCTGTGCCAACGATTCTAACTAGTACCTCCTAGTGTATCTTGGGTTTTTGTCTAAATGTAACGCTGAAAGTTCTCTCGGGCTATTTAGTCCAAATTCATGGCTTCAGTTCATCTAACTCAACTTCACACATTCAATGGAATGATATAATTTTCTTCTTAGGAAATGAACTGGGAATTTCATGATATAAAATTGAAATAGGAAACTAGATATTTTATTGAATCAATTTTTTGTTCTAATGCCTATTCAATAACATTACTCACCAAATTTTCTCGACAGTTGGCTCACAAGAGTACATTGTATAAATCATTCCCTTAAATTTTTTAAAAACATTAAATAAGCAATGTTCATTTTATTGAATCGTGCAAATCTTTTAACAGGTGACGCAGGGGGAGAAGGTGAAGCTGAATCAGGAGGACCCTCAAAAAAGAAAAAGAAGAAGAAGAAGAAGAAAGATGGGGAGGAGGAGCAGCTGGCTGCCGAAAATGTAAAAACCGAAGAGGTAAGTTAAGTTTTCTGTTGAAGCTATTACTTTCCTGTACTGTGTATAAAATATGCAAAACTTTTAAGGTACTGTATTTTATTTTAAAAGCCTGGCTTATCACATTCTGGGCCTAATCCTAGCTATTAACTGTACAACAGGATGGTAATAATTTTCAAATTATAGGGAATTCATAGAAATGTCATTTAAAAAAAAAAAAGGGCCTAAAAAAAGTCCCGTCAATTTTTCATGTCAAACATGATTAAATTTTTTTTAATTTGTTGTGAAGCTAGAAACAAACGGAGAATTTTTAAAAATCAGAATTTTATTCATAAATTAAGTTTAATTTAGATTGCAATGAAACTTCACAAAATTATAGTTTGTATATCGAAAAATTATAATATATCTAAAAACAGTGATTTTTTTTTTTATTTTGGACGGCGCCCTTAGAGAGGGTTTGTATAAAATTGAAGTTAACTGTTAGAATTTGGTGTTACTGTATTCAGTCAGGCCTTGGTAGATGAGAAAAAAACCCAATGCAATATTGCAATTATTTGGTCTATAATTTGATCATTCAAGGTGCACTCTCTCAATTACCTCCGCCAACGAAGTTGGGTAGAGGTTATGCTTTACCCCGGTTGAGTTTGTGAACGGATTCTTGGCCACAATTTTAATCGTAGAGTGAAACATACATTTTACTAAATTTTGGAAGGTCAAGGTCACGGTTGAGAAATTAGCTGCCGCTGCGGAGGTCTGCCCTCTACTGAGTGCCCCTCTAGTTGTAAATGCATCTTAACAGATGACAGAAATTAGACCAAATACAGCAACTTGAACTGTGTAGTATAGGTATTACTTCAGGGTCTTTGCAATCACGGCGCCAAGTCCCAGTGGTGGCCTGTAATAGTCCAAATTAATGAATCTGATAAATCAAATCCAAATACATCGCTCAATGACCACCTAGGTCCCAGTTCGGGCTATATTTGTAGGTTGCTTCATAAATCCATTGAAAATAAAACGGCATACTCAATTATATACGGTTATGTGAATTTTGAATCCCTTGTCTTTATTAACGAGGGAACTTCTGCATTAGGTGTTGAATAACTTTTCCTGTATTCAACATTTGCTAGTATAAATATTGACTAATATGTAGGTCATAATTAAGCATTTATTTTTTCTGCCATTCAGGAGTCAATCAGATTTTGATGTTTCCATGTCTTTGTATTTATACTGCCAAGTACATTAGAGACAATTATGTCCTGTAGAAGAAAATCAGGTTAGGTTCATGCTGTTAGGTTAATTTTTACGATTGACTCTTCTGTCATTTACTGCCATGATGGTTGATAAATTCTTTGCCTTGATTAATCCCTTGGGTATTAAACTTATTTATCAATGTGTAGAATATCAATGAATGAAAATAATTACCGTAGTCCAACTCCTACTCGTGAAAACTAGGGACTATACTAATAGTATACCCCCATACACTGGAAGAAAATTGAAGTGCTACACCCAAAATACAAACAGCTGATGGTTTTATTAATTGAGGTTTTTAAATGATTCTGTCAAATGTGGATACTCCCCACTAATATATATGAAGTTAAACTCCTTAAACAAATTAAAAACTTGACTTAACATATTTTCCAACTACATAGACATTTACAATACATACATTCAACTTTCATATGATCTGGCCAAAAAGTTGTGATAAATCTCTCTCTCTCTCTCTCTCTCTCTCTCTCTCTCTCTTGCTCTTGCTCTTGCTCTTGCTCTTGCTCTTTCTCTCTCTCTTGCTCTTGCTCTTTCTCTCTCTCTTGCTCTTTCTCTCTCTCTCTCTCTCTCTCTTTCTCTCTCTCTCTCTTTCTCTCTCTCTCTCTCTCTTTCTCCCTCTCCCTCCCTCTCCCTCCCTCTCCCTCCCTCTCCTTTCCTTCCTTCCTTCCTTCCTTCCTTCCTTCCTTCCTTCCTTCCTGGCCCTTACTAACATCCTCCAGATATGGTACAATCTAGTCATTTATAATAGAGATCCTCGAATTTTGAGGTATGTTTTTAGACATCAGTGTAAACCCTTCCACTCCATTTGGTTTAAGGAATTGGCGAAAAGTGCCGTAAAAATTGCTTGTCGAAGTTGACACTTAAAGTTTATACAGTATAAGAATATTGTTTAAGTATTGGAAACATAATTATTATAACACTTGAAAATGTGCTCACTTTAAAGTATATATTTACCATACACATGATGTGATTAAGTTAACAGTAGTTAGTAACAAACATATATTAAAATTTTATATTAGAATTTGAATTGTGAACTAAAATTATAGATTTTTTATTTAGTTTTGTCACCATTATTGTTATATTTAAACTTCTTAGTGGGCCCTTGTATGAGCTGTAATTATTATTTTTTTTGGCCTTCAATTTAATTTTTTTTTTTTCAGGTGACTGAGGAACCAATGGACCTAAACGGAACAACTGAGGAAACTCCAAAGAAAAAGAAGAAGAAGAAGAAGTCATTACAACCTGGAGAAGAACTGAATATTAATGGTAGTCCAGAAGAACAAACTGCAGAGGGGGATGGTAAAACTCCAAAAAAGAAAAAGAAGAAATCCATCCAGCCTGGAGAGCTAAATGGTAGCCTGGTAACTGCAGAAGAGACGGCTCAAGTAGAAGGTGCAGCAACTCCCAAAAAGAAGAAGAAAAAGAAGTCTCTTTCAGGGGAAGGTGAAGCTTTGGAATCTTCATTTATCATCGATGTGAATGGAGACCAACCAGAATCTGCTAAAAAGAAGAAGAAGAATAAGAAGAATAGGGACAGCTCTGTTGGTGTAGCTTCATAATTAAAGGTACAGTATCTGTATGGTAAAAATTTGTTATTGCATACTGTGTAACTAGAGAGAGTAAGGAAACCAGTTGCCTTTCTAAACTCTGGAGCTCTGCCATAGGATTTCTCTACGATATCGCCATGGTAGTTATAGGTGTCGGTGTACTATTGGCTTGTGGTATTTTGGAAATGTTCCTTTGATCCTTGACCACTTGATTCATATCCTTTTACTTCTACTTTTCTTTCTCGTTGTTTAAGCTCTTGTAATTTACTTAATTGTGCATTTGCTGGCTTTTTCCCCAGTTGCACTTCGGCACTGATTAACTTTGCAAGGGACAGTGACTGGCTTAAATCGAAAATAATCATTTCCAGTCTAAATATGGAAATTAGGGAAGTTTATACCAGTAATTTGTATTGATGTTTTACTCTCAACAGTGTTCTGAACAGCTTAACCAGACCACTGTGCTAAAGCAGTTATCTGTGAGTTCATTTTAGAATACTTCTCAACTTTTTGCAGTCAAAATATTCAATAGCTTACAGCTAATAAATTGGCTTTTCAGATTTTTAATAGCTTCACCACAAACCGTGGGTTAGTAGCATGTTGGGTAGTGCCGTTAGTGTGGCACCTCCCATAGTGTTGAGTGTCTTTTCAGCATTCTTTTGGCCCCTAGCTGCACATTCTATATGTCCCCTTTTCAAGAATGTTCCTGCTACCCTTTTTCCATGGTGTGCAGCTGTTACCCCCCCCCCCCCCCCTCTCTGTTCCAATCTTGTGTAATAGCCTCATAGACCCCAGCATCAGGCTATGCACCGTGTCTCAAATTCAGGATAAATCTACCATCAATTACTTGAATATTTCACTTGTAGTCCAAATGCCTGCAGGCATCCATGCTGTATTCTTCTGCCTTGTAAACTAAAATAGTAGACTGCCAACAACCAACTGTTTGCACCAACCTACAAGGTAAGGGTACATAAGTTTCACCAACCTACAAGGTAAGGGTACATAAGTTTCACCAACCCGACCGATCACAAGACGCTCACGATTGCGAGGCAGTCCTCTTCTTTACGAGGAAGTCTATCGCTCTCCGATCGCTGAACGCCAGATTACTGATCTCTTATCGGCAGCTCTCCGATCACAGATAGTCACCTCCCCATCGCCAATCATCACCACTAGTTAAGCAATCGGCAGATCACTGATCACCATGTTGCTGATCGTTCAACGATTGCTGATCTCTTATCGGCAGCTCCCCATCACCAATCGTCGCCTAGTTAAGCAATCGGCAGATCACTGATCACCATGTTGCTGATCGTTCAACACCCGATTGCCGGTCGCTAGCTTGACAGTGGCCAATTGTTAACACTGGTCGCCAAGGATATGATGTGTTGTGGTGTTCTTACACCCCCCCCCCCTCCACCACAGGTCTCACTTATATTTTTAACTTGTGTGGTGATGTCTATTGTAGTAATGCCTACCTAGCTGGTTCCTCCACTCTCCCCTGCTTGTTCCCCCTTGCTCCCTCTTACCAGGGGAAAGAAGTTTTAAACAACCTCACTTTTCACAGGTACTACAATTAAGTAATCCCGTTTAAGTCATCCACCATGACCTCAAGTGAGGATTTTGAATTAAGACGCTTTATATCTAACAAAATAGGAAATTCAATGTGCTTTCTTACTGTTTATTGTAAAACTTGTTTATTCAAAGCCCAGTCTTCAGAATTACAGTTGCTTACTGACTTTTAACTCCTTTTGACTTTGCTTGTCTCGCTGTATAGTTGGGTCAGCCGCTCAAGTCGATTTTCTTCACCAGTTTCTTGGTTCCAACTCCCTTATTAAGTGGCCATAGTATCTCGGATGAGTTTCCCTAGCCTTATCTGTAACATTAGAAAATACCACACAATCTTATATCTTGACTCTTCTTTTCTGTAGTAAAATTCCAGCATTCTATCTCACCATCCTCATCTTGGTTCTTTCAAACAGTCTCTCCTCTCTTCATAAGTACACTTGCAGTACAGTAGTACTGGGCCGATAACTTTCTTACAGATCTTAATGGCATTTTCGTGTCCAAAACAACTCCAGTTACTTCTTTCCATTGTTCACTATGCTTCTTTCACTTGCTCACTGCTTTCTCAGTACCGCCCTCCCCTGTTATTGATTCCAAGTAGATGAACTTTTCCAATTTAGCACGGTTTTTGCACTTGAATGTGTACTAATTATTGTCCTTCTCTACTGCTTATCATTAGCTCTTTCCAGTGTTACCCTTCAATCCTTCTCTTAAATAGGTCTTCTTTCTATGCCAAATCCTAAATCATCAGCATACATGCTTTCCCACACTTTAATTGTTCCTTGATTTTGGTGACAAATTATCTTAAGGACAAGGAACAGGACTAGATCTTTGATGGAAGCCAATCTCCAGAGAGAATGCTTCAGTCTCCCCAATATTTTTGTTCTTTCTCCATTTTCCCACTCATATAGCATCCTCAATAACTTTACAGACCTCCGGTATTCCTCTTGCTTAAACACCAATAACTAGTCTAGGTACCCTGTCTTATGCCTTTTCAAGATCCACAACACACTTGTAAAATTTCTTTTTTCCTTCAAGATATTTCTCTTGGACTATCCTATTATAAGGAGGAGGTTGGACAGCAAGGAAAAAACATAGCAGGGACATTGTTGGAAGTAGGATACTGTATATAGAATGTGTGGTTAGTGGCTGAAGGTTAGGTTTAGCTGTAATCTATAGAATATTATGACTGCAAAAAGAATTTTTCACAAAAAATGGATAAAGGTCAATCAAGACTGTGCAGACTACTTTTAATATAATTTACACTTTTAGAACGGACAGTGGCTCCTCATTAAGGAGGCTTCTTCTATTCCCCGTTTCCTCTTGTGTTTTGGTAGAGGTGTTCTTTTGGAGCTTGAGAATTTCTGAATTAACAAGAGGAGGTTCTCCATAGCCCAGTGGTAATGGTGATCTTTGAAGACTTGTGAAATAGATAACCACAAGTAGAGAACTTTTTAGAATATTTTATACTAATACTTATTTCACTTTGTGTAATGTTAGTGGCGAAGAGGTATTAATCGTTTTGATCAAATTTAAATTTTAATTTTGCATTGCAGTGGTTTTTGTGATTTCATCACTTCGAAGCCTGACGGCTCTGTTATATTAATTTTCTAAGTTTTTCTATTATAGGAAACTATAGGTCTGATGAATTTGTCTGTTTAATATACACTTTTAAGTTGAACATTTTTCTCTTTTCAAATTGTTAAAACAGATATCGCCACAGATAAGCCACTGTCTTATGCCTTATCTACCTTTTCCCTCTTGTTTTGGAATAAAGGAGTCACTCCTGTGGTTAGGCTTCTTTAGTGCCTTGACTGGTTTCTCTAACAGCCAAACTGTACAAAGGCTCGTGTCTCATTGTCGTATATTGGTTTAGTAGACTTGATGTCTATGCTTTTTACCTATTGCACATGCCTACTATTCCAGTCCCAACCTTGGGCAAGTACAGTTAATTCTGTGGATGCTTCTGGTGCCAGGTTTTTTATGTTTATGTGCTCAAGAAACTCTTTTATCATGAAAGTGCTCTTGGTTTTGTCTTTTCCAATCCCATGCATTTCTGGTTCTGATGATTAGGCGTGTTCACATCATAGTCTGGGCAGGGTAGCCAGGTTCTTGTTATGCCTGCAACCTAATCCTTTAGCCATAATGCAAGTATCATTGAAGATTTCAGCTACATTGAAATTGTTTTGCTTTTAATTTTGAAAAAAAAATTAATTAAAAATTTTTACAATTTTTATTTAAATCATAAAAGTTGGCATAAGATTATGTAGTGGTGTATATGTTGGTTTAGACTTTTCTAGTTGGAGATGTGTATTGTCAAGTGCAACTCTGCACTGATGGATAGTTTATGGTATATAATATTCGTTAATGTTAGGTTATGCAGACTTTTTCCACCTTTGTCTTGGTGATGTCTGGGAACCTTTGCTCCCTCAAAGATAAATAGTTGGCCGTTTCTTAAATATGCACTTATGAGCTAAATCTCCTCTTGGTGCATTTTTGGTGATGGCTAAGAGTATTTATTTAGAAGGGATGTTAAAATAGTTTTCATTTTTATGGTTGAATATTTTTTAGAGGTAGTTATGTGATCACATAATTGAAACATTGTAATGAAATATGGCTATGGATATTGTAGTCTTTTAATGCAATACTTATCTGTGTGTGAAACCATAAGTATATTTAATTATAGACGGACAGATCTATTTAATACAATAAATTGCCAAAATTTTGTCATGTAGTTTTGAGTACAGTACCAACTAAATTGAGGATTAAGTCTTGAAAGCAGAATTTAGGCTATATAAACCTTCTCTTTGCAAACTGTTCAATGAGTTCATGGTTTCAAACAATTATGGTTATTAATTATTATTATTGTATGATGTAAGTCCCTTTTTTCGTAGGTTTCTTCTATTGAAATTGCCATCTAAATACATCCTTTAAATTACTTTTTTTGGTTTTCAGATAAGGTGAATTGGAAGTGTAAAAGTTGTGACTGGAAAACTAGAATGGCCATGAAGGGAAATTGAAGAATGTGCAATGAAATGCATTATCAAGTGAATCTGTACATCACTTAAGAAGAGACATTGTGCTAGAAGAGCATTTACTATTTTCATCTTGTAGCCATTCCATTCCCCTGGATGCTTGCCTACAATAAGAGTTTTACTTTGTTCGTTTATACTAGACATATATATGTAAACATATATGAAGAGCTTGTTAATAAATTTTAAAACCAATTTTCAATACTTTTTTCATAAGAATTGTAATAAAATATTTACTTTGAAAATGAATTTATTTAGTTGAGTGGAATACAAATTTGTTTAGTCCTTGCTAAACTGATACTAGTCAACTTCATTAGGTTTCTTTTATAGGTGCTTCAATGTCTCCGGATTATCTCCTCCTCCAGTCTCAAAACTCCACGTGGAATGGGAAATGAGGATGGTCATTCACCCTGAAAAGTAAAGAAAATATTGTCAATTCCAACAAATTTTATGACGTACAAAATTCACGTTTCTGTACTTTTAAATATTCCCACTCCCTGAGATAGAGAATAATTGATAAAAAGCTTGGGGCTTAGTGGGATTAATTGTCACCACCATTGCAATTTATAAATGGAATTGCTCACTAAGAAACTCAAGTAAATCTTACTACTAATCTGGCTAAATTATCTTGGTAAATCTTACTACTAATCTGGCTAAATTATCTTGGTTACTCTTTTACTGGACTTACAAGATAATGTTCTACAAATTTCAAGGCTTTATTTTTTCTATTTTAAGTTCAGCAGGGTTTTGTTCCTTTACAACTAATAAAAACCATTGTCCTTCAGCTTGAGAAATTTTGGCTGTTTACAACTTATATAATGAAGGGACGTCCTCATGAAGCCAGCAAACTGGAAGACGTGCTGGAAATTTTGGGTCAAGGTGCCCTGGAGGACAGGGCTGCTTCTGCACCTATTTTCTTCTCCCAGGCAGAAGCTGTTATGGTGGAGAAAATGTCAAAGGACCTTATTAATGTCGTCTCATGGTTGGACTGGTGGGCCTCTACTCTGGTGAGCTCCCAGATTGCAACAGATTCTATGGACCCTGCCAAACAAGATGCCATGAGTTAGTCAGCTCGGGGGGCCGCGCCCTGAAGTTCCTGACATTCCAGTCCTTAGCACTGTCAGCTAACTGGGTGTTGAGAGGGAGAGAGTGTGTCCTGAAAAATCTCTCTAAGAAAATTCCGGACAGGGAAGCCAAGGCTCTCCGGAACCTGACTGTGTGGGACGAAGGGCTCTTCCCAATAAGAAGATGGAGGAGGTCGTAGGGAAACTGGCTAAGGAGGAGGAGACCGAATTACTGAAAGTCCAGTCGATGAGAAGACCTTGGTTTAGGAGACCTGCTTCCGATGCTCCTTCAACTTCTCGCACTTCTCCTACGCAAGTAAGGAGAAACTCCTCGGCGTCTCTGTGGTCACAGGCAACTCGTCCCACCCGAAGGGGAAACAACTCGGCTCCTTCCTCGTTTAGAACAGCCTACCCTTCAGGCAGGAGAAGACGTTCACGACGTTCATCCTGAAGGAGGTAGAGTGAGAGGCCCCTCTCTCCTGCCAAAGCCTCAGGTAGGGGGATGCCTCAGACTATTTTGGCAAGCTTGGAAACTTCATGGTGCGGAACCGTGGACAGTGACTGCTTTAAAGGAGGGCTACAGGCTTCCTTTCATGGCAGATTCACCTCCCCTTATACCAGCAAGTCAGGCGGAGTGGTTGGCCCCAAGGATACCTTGAAGAGAGCAGCCTTGTAAGAAGTCTCCACTATGTTAGTAAAGGGAGCAATGGACGGGGTTCTACAGTCGGCTTTTCCTGGTAGAGAAAGCAACGGGAGGTTGGAGACCAGTGATAGACCTGTCAGCCCTCAACAAATTCATACAAAAAACCGACTTCAAGATGGACACCCCGAAGTTGGTCCTGGAGTCCTTGAGGGAAGGCGATTTCATGTTGTTCATAGACCTCAAGGACGCCTATTTCTAGATTCCGATCCATCCAGCCAGCAGGAAGTATCTCCGGGTGAGGTGGGGCACCCAGATCTTGCAGTTCCAGAGCCTTGTGCTTCGGACGCTCCACAGCCCTCCAGGTATTCACGACGGTCACCGTTTGGGCTCACGAACGGGTAATCCGTCTAATTCGGTACCTGGACGACTGGTTACTTCTTTCTTCCTCAGAGGAAGTCTTGAAACAACAGGGCACGGATCTCCTACACTTCTGCAAGACCCTGGGTATCACCATCAACCTGGAAAATCTCACCTGTCCCCAACCAACAAGATGACGTACTTGGGCATAGTCCTAGACTCCTAACTGGACTTTCCATCAGTAGACAGGTTGAACAACCTGGAACAGGTCCTCCACCCCTTCCTAGCGGACCAACCCAGAAGGGCAAAGGATTGGCAGAGGTTGATAGGCCGGCCACCTAGTGTCTTTGGAGAAGCTGGTCCCTCAAGGGAGACAGAATCTCAGGGGTATTCAGTGGAACCTAAAGGATCTCTGGGATCAGAGGAGCTCCCCCTAGTACCTCTCTAGATTGTCCCTGGAATGGTGGCAGGATCTTTCGAACACACTCAAAGGGATGCCGCTGTCTTCCGGGCATCCGGAACTACTACTCTTCACAGACGCCTCAAAGGAGGGGTGGGGAGCCCATCTCCTAGGTTAGGCGGCGAGAGGAAGTTGGACGGAAGTCGAGAAAACTACACCACATGTCCTGGAGATGAGAGCTGCCCAAGAAGCCTGTCTGCACTACGGAGGTCTTCTAAAAGGAAATACAGTGGCTCTGATGGCGGACACCGCCACAGTAGTGGCGTACATAAAGACGAAAGGGGGATTGAAGTCAAAGGAGTTGTGCGTTCTCGCATTGCAGATCTTGAATTGGGCCGAAGAAGAACAAGTCAAGTTGACGGCGAGATTCATTCCGGGAAAGAAAAATTTTACTGGCCGACAGCCTCAGCAGAGTAGGCCAAGTGGTAGGAACAGAATGGTCCCTTCACCCGGAAGGAGCGAAGTTCATCATTCGAATGTGGGGATCTCCGGTAATGGATCTCTTCGCAACAAGGCTGAACACACAACTTCCCGTATTTTGTTCTCCTGTCCCAGACCCAAAGGAAGCATTGGAAGATGCCTTCCTCCTTTTGCTCTGATCAGGCAAGTGCTCAACAAAGTCACGACAGCCAACAACCTAAAAATTACTTTGGTAGTGCCCTGGTGGCTGGAGAGGGAGTGGTTCGCAGATCTAAAAGGACTAGCAATATTCCCTCCATGGCCTCTTCCAGACAGATCAGACCTACTGAGGCAGCCGCACTTTCTAAGGTTCCACGAGAATCCTCAGTCCCTTCGTCCTTCTTAGGAGACAGGGATATTTGGCGAAAACAGCAGACAGGATGTCTCGGTATCTTAGGCAGTCCTCAACAGCAGTATACCAAGCAAAATGGGCAGCTTTTACAGGTGGTGTGCTTCAAGAAAAATCAAGCCCTTAAAAGCATCGATCCCGGACATCGCGGACTTTCTCGTCCACCTCAGAGATGAGGTGGGCATGTCAATCCCAGCAGTGAAAGGAGTACAAGCCGCTCTAGGACAAGTTTTTCTCTTGAAAGGAATTGATCTAGGTGCTTCTAGACATATTTCGATGCTCATCAAGAGTTTTGAGCAGTCCTGTCCTCCCTTTTTGTCCAGGGTTCCTCAATGGGATGTGGCTAGAGTACTTGATATGCTTAGTAAGCCCCCTTTCGAACCCTTGAAGGATATAGTGGATACCTTACGCTTAAAGCTGTCTTCTTGTTAGCGTTGGCTTCAGCGAAGAGAGTAGGAGAGATCCATGGGTTGTCCTATGAAGTAGAACATTCGAGGGGTTGGCGAGATGTCTCCTTAAAGTTTGTACCTTCGTTCGTGGCCAAACCTCAAAACCCCTCAGTTTGAGACCCCAAGTTTGAGGGCTTCTCTATTCCAGCAATTCCCAGATCAAACAATCAGGATGACTTGAAATTGTGTCCAGTCAGAGCTTGTATAAGGAAATATCTGAAAAGGACGGCCAATCTACGTCCAGTTATAAAGAATCTTTTCGTCTCCACAGGTCCGACTAAGAAGCAGATTTCTAAAAACACCATTTCCTTTTGGCTCAGACAAGTCATCATCAAGGCTTACACTAGTGTGGCTCTACCAGTACCAGGAAGACCCAGAGCACATGACGTTAGAGGTATTAGTACCTCTCTAGCTTTTGAAAAGAACATGTCAGTAGCACAGATTCTTAGAGCAGGCACCTGGTCAAGCCAGTCGATGTTCACGTCTCACTACCTCAAGGAATGTACGAGGAAGTCCCTAGATGGGTTTTCGATTGGTACGGTTATCTCCGCACTCCAACCGGTTTAACGGCCCAGGACCCAGGTTCAATCGTGGATATCAACACCATCAGACACAGGTGCGATCTTTTCTATCTTCCCCTTGTCTTCGCTTTTTAATTTTCTTTCCTCGAGAGCTGGTGACCGGTCCTGCACAACCTAATTCTTCAAGCACTGATACACTAATATGAGCTCTTTGTGTAGTTTATCCTACTATCCAGTTTCTTAACCATTAGTACCTAGTCCCCTGTCTAGGTACGTGTCATCGCGTCAGTTGGGTCTTTAAGTCAGGTACGCACTCCCACCTCCTTAAGTGTAAGTCTCCTATGAAAGTAGTTCGAAGTAAGTTCCTGTGTTGGAACAAATCACAAATTATTAGTAATTTGTATTTTTCCTAACATACTTACCGAGAACTACTTCCGGGTTATGGCCCTCCCTTCCTTCCCCGAGTGCTTCACCGACCTTTGGTATTTTTACTTTCAAAGAACTTGCTGAAGGTCGCAACCCAAGCTCACATGGGGCCTGCCTCAACATTGCCCTTGCCAGGCCTACCATTACAGAAAACGGGAGTAGGGTAAACTACACAGAACTCTGGTCGGTTGAGACGAGGTTCCAGGCAACTCCTATGAAAGTATTTCTCGGTAAGTATGTTAGAAAAAATACAAATTACTTAAAATTTGTGATATTCTTCTAAATTCCATCCTCCTTTCACATGTGATTGCCAAGTGGTTCTTATTGTTACACCAACTGCAGGTATGTCCAATGGGTTTTATCAGATTACAGGCATTTTGTTGCAGAATAATACTTGATTAATGATGTGCACAGAATCGCCCTCACACAGAGCTTTAGCAAACACCAGCCAATATTCACTAGCGATACTGTTATAGCGTCGCACAACTATTGTGATGTTTGGCAAGCATTAAGAAACAGCTCATGTCCTATATGTAGCAGTCGTCAAACATTTTGTTTGGTATACAGTACATGCTAAATCGCCACTCGCAGTTTTTGCTGGCTACTTCCCTGAAAGTTGGGAGGCCATATCTTCAGCAAAAAGCTCCTGGTTTTCCATTTTTTGGCATTAACAGATTGCTGCTTGGGGGGGGGGGGAGGTGATTTGTGCTTTAGTCTGCACCTCCAACCTTTTCTATATCTGGAAGAGGCTTTTGTCCAGTTTATCCCCATGACCAAGAGGGACATGGCGGTAAGACCTGCATCCCATCTCTTATTGCCACAGGCTGAAAGGGGGATTGCACATCGAGCCAGTGAACAAGGTATAGCTGTATGGCAGAATTGAAGAAATTGGTGTATAAATATGTGCTGGCAGATCATACAGGATTGTTCTCCTGACTTTATTTTATTCTTTATAGAGAGGTAGCTGCGGATGACCAGGCATCTATCCCCTACTTAACTACATTTGTCCTTTCTCAAACTTAGCACTGGTCCAAGCTGCCATCTGGATGAACACCTTCATGCTTGTTTGTAGAGATCAGATGGTCACAAACTTAATTTCAATCCATCAGTCCTCAGGATACAGTACTTCAGCTTCTTTGTCAAAGAAAAATGGTATACCAGTTCTTTGTTATGGACTGGTTACTGCACCCTGTGTTCACACTTCTTTATTTCATGGCCAACTGTATTCATCTGTCTCTACAACAGGATGAATATCCCCATTGTTGTGGACAGCAGTTACTTCAGTGCCGAGATACTTTTAGCCATGATCTGGGGATTGTGCTATAGCAGAATAGCACATGCTCAAGTCGAAGTCAAGCGAGTCTTGCTTATTAGGCAACTGTCAGAAGACGCAAATAATTACTTCTGGCAATATATCTTCTTTTAAGAATCTTGTTCATCATGTGCATTATCCACTTGCTCCAGTGAAGCAGCAGATATGGGATGATATAGATTAGTGGCTAGAAGACAAAGAGCTTTCTCTAGAAATATTGTCATTTACAGGCACACTGAAGGAGGGATGGATGAATCTCCTAAAGAACCAGATCCATGGGTTGCAGGATCAACTGCACATCACCCTGTTGAGAGAGCATAGCAGTACTATTTTCAAAGTGTGAGAGGCAGCTACTGGTATTGATGATGGACAAGACCATAGTTGCTTCAAAGAGGTGCTACTTGAACAGTACAGTATTTGCAAGTTGACTTAACAGGCAACTGCTACAGTATTTGATTACTGACAAGTCACTTTGTGAGGTTTCCCGTTGAAGATTTTTGATAGTCCTGGTCTAAGTTCTCCGATGCCAGACCAGTTTACTTACCTTTTACTCTCCATTGGACTACACTATTTGAAGAGTAAATCACTGGAATGGTTGATATTGTGGTTGTGGTTGGCAAGTGGTCACATGCTATGGTACCCAAGGAGAGAACTAACCATGGCCTGACCCCACCTGCAGCAGTATTAACAAATCTGTGACATCTGACACTAAATGGGTGGAAGCTCCAGAGTACTGGCACAGATGTACCTGCTGAGCCATAAGCCTGCCATGCAAAGGGAGCGATGTTGCAAATTATAGGACTTTTTTAAAAACATATTTTATACTTATCAAAAAATTACCGGGTGGCATTGTTCAGAGAATAAAGTCTTGACTATGAGGATTATTTAGTCACAATTTGAACTTCAGCCAGACGTTTAAATAACAATCATGGATATTTTTGGCCAATATCTGGAGAACCTTCCATCTGCCAGGGATATCTCCTAACATGGAGCTTCCTGTTATAACGTCCATCCCATCTAAGTGATCTTGAGAGAATTCCTGCATTGCTAATTTCTTGAGAAGTGATCTACTTCAATTTGTCCAGGCAGGGCAAGACTACACCATCTAAAGCAAAATGGGGTCTTGGTGTTAGATTGATTTGTGTGGTTCTCACAGGCTTCTTTGGTTTTTATCTCTGCAGGACCCAAAAGATCAGGGTATCTATGGAGAGCTTCTAGGATGTCTATGGCACAGTCTGTCTTCTTGGAATCTTACTATGGTTCTTGTTGACAACCAAGAAATTTATTTTACTGGTTACCCATGGGCTGACAAATCCATTTTACTGTAATCTCTCTAGATACAACAGTTTTAAACAACCCCATCAACATTCATGATAATTGCAACATTTTCATTGGGGATATAGGCAAGAGTGATCACATTATGTAGCATGTTGCTACATCGGCAAATGGGTTTCCATGTTTCAGTATGGCACCCATTTTCTTTTTGATAAGATGCTTCCTGACTAGACTCAATGCCATGATTCCCTCAGGTTCAAAGTCAAACTGGGTTTCCAACTTTCTTGCAGCATCATAAGAGGGTATGACCATGAAGGACCTTTTATCTAGTAGCATTGGCATTGTTTCAGATACTGACAATACATAAATAATGCATGTATGTCATATTACCAATGTCAAAGTTGCTCATATTTGATATGGTTAGAGACATTAGTTTTGTCAGCTGGAATCTGGCTTGGAAATGAAGCCTTAAGTCAGCCTTGTGAGTTGAAATGACAATGAACTCTTAGAACTTTTTTTTTTTCCCCCATTCTTGGAACCTGTGAGGACAGCAGTGACGAAAGTTTCAAAAATAGGTAGCATTTGCTTGTTTTGCAGACTGTGGCATGCTCCTCTCCAAAAAGGCAGCATCAACTCCCCCTCAATTTTGGCACATCACACATGAATCATCAGTAGGCACACTTTAAGGATTTGTACTGTTGCAGACACATTGTCCCATCATCGATCCCACCAGCAATACCAGTTTTCAAGAAGGCACTTGAGTGCAGAGGTCACCCATGTCATATAGCTCTCCCTGTGGTGTTTTTAAACATCTGCATTTCAGGTCAAATCTGGCTTCTGGACCACCAAAGAGCCATATGAAATCAAGTGACAGCAGGGCAATCTTTACCAACAGCTTACTCAGTTGACTAGCTTTCATGATAAGTTACCAGGGATGAGAACAATCCTGTGCAACCCTAGGAGTAGTGGTTAGGGCTCCAATCTGAGTTTAGTGGCTTCCTTTCAGTAAAGACAGAAGCCACTTCAGTAAAGACAGTAAGCACTGTCCTGTCTAACATGGAATTTTTCCATTAAAGCAGTAGCAACAATCATATTGTCTTATATTTTCCTTTCTGGTGACAAAGTGGTTGGTTTTCTTGGAAAGATGGGGTTTCGGCTTCTGACAGTGGAGCATGTCTACAGTATGTGGTAAGAAGGGATTGACTTGAACATCACCAAAATTCTAGGTTAGTGCAACTTTTTTCCAAGCACCTCTACCTTCTAGTTTACAGTAGTTAATGATTCCATTGGGTAGTTCCTTCCGCATTTGAAATGTCCTCTTTTCAAAAGTCTGGGTAAATGTAAATAATATATGACGCTCTTCATGAATGGAACTCTAACTCTCAGGTGTTTTAGTTGAACAGCATTGGCCAGAGCAGTTTCATGCAACTGAAAATTTATGAAATCAGAGCAGTTAGTCTCAGGACTTAAGAGTTTTCTTTTGCATGATATGATAGTCTGAATGCAGCCAATTCTCTTCTTGGCTTGTAGCTGACCTTTATTAAATTCATAATTCGTTGTGTTGCTTTGTCAACAACTTTGATCCTGATAGAGCTGCTAATCGTCATCTCTTTGGCAGAAGAAAAAGCGATCCTTATCAGAGGTCGCATGCTAGAAGTCGTGAATGGTGTTGAAGAGACGTACATTTGTGGGCGTGATTAAGTGCTTCCTCTTTTATCCACATTTCTTGGTAGCAAGAGCCAGTAGCTAATGCAACATATCAGACCATCAAATAAACTTGTCCTTGTGGTTGGTGCTTAGTATGCCTAATGCCCAATTTTACTTGTAAATTAATTATTATATAATAGTTGCAGTAACAAATGTCTCTACATATTTAACTATGACTATTGGGTTTGTTTGGCCTTAAAAATGGTAGTTTAGATTTTAAAATTAAGCCATAGGCTGAAGTTAAAATAAAAACATAAGTGAAACTTGCCTAAAATGTCATAATAACCCTCTTTATAAATAACATTGGAAATACCATGTTAATTTACTATTTCAAGTCAATTCCATTCTGCATGTAATTTGAAAAGGGTGATGAATAAATATAATTATTTGATATTTAACACTACACACATACAGTATTTACCAGTCATTACTTACCATGTGAGATGAAGCGCTCTTCCATTACAATCAAAGCTGTCAATAGCTTTCATGTCCTCATCCGATAGCTCAAAATCAAAGACCTGGTGAAGAGAATGTAAAATTATACATGAAATTAAGAAAAAAAAAAAAAAATAAAGTACATTACGAATCAATTATTTTCTCTTCTTTTTCAGTAGAATCATATACAAATTAAAGGCTCACTAAATTCTACAGTATTTCTGTGGAAGTGGTGTAATTTTAACAAATACAATGCATATTACCTGAATATTCGATTCTATTCTTGACTTCGTCACTGATTTGGGAATAACTATCAAACCACGCTGAAGCTGTAAAACAAAATTAAATTAATGAAGCACTGTTTGTATGTAACATTGAAATATTTCATATAGATTAAGATAAACTCTGAAATAGATTAATTAGCACAAATTGAAAATTAACCCTATACACACGTTTACTTATAAAGGAGGAACAATATTGCATATGATAGGTTGATCCACTCCACTCTATTATGAACAATACAAAATAACTTTTAGTTAATGGATACTATAAGCTATAGATGAACCTCAAGACTTTTAATTCCTATATTCTAAATTATTAAAATTAATGCACTGAAATTTCACGAAACTCTGGGTAAAAATAATTTAAACTACATTGCAGGCAGAATCAAATTCTGTTATATATTAGAGGCGGGAAATTTATATAAGATTGGGCTCTCTCACTTACAGACATCCTACTGAACATTTTATAAAGGACAAGTCAAAACCCACTTTTCTTTTACATAGGACAAGCGAGAGAATCTTGCTGGAGACTCTGAAACAAAATTTTGATCATACTTTCAGGAAACCAAAAGAACTTTTCTCTAGCTCTGCATACTTGCCAGATCCATTGCTCTTTATATGAACCCTTGTGGGAAGACCCTTACCTCATTATTGTATTAACAAAAGTGAATGGGAAATTACAGTACTATAAATTAGCTCAAATACAAAAAAATATATTCTACATCAGCAAATAGGAATGACTTGAGATTCCAATGGATAAATAATGATGACCACACCTGCCATAATTCACAATTGAGTACAGAAACTTGCCACAAAACTACAATACAGCTGTAGCCCCAATTGACATTGGAGGGTGAAGTAACCTTGCAAAATGGTAAAATATGATACTTAACATAATACAATTGAAAGAATAACTATACGAATTACTGTTAAAACACTCAGATAAGTTGATGTCTTGAATTTACTCATTGCAAAATGGTAAAATATGATACTGAACATAGCCTAATAGAATTGAAAGAATAACTATACGAATTAATATTAAAACACTTGCGTTGAAGCCTTGATATTTATCTACTCATAGGCAAGATATAAATAGTTTTTATTACCTGATAACGGATAAGAATTTGAGCAGGGGTTTTCTTGTACTTTTCTGCTAAAGCAACAATTTTTGGATCTTCCATCAGTTGGGGATCATCAGGTTTAGCCCAAGGTCTGAGGAGAAAATTTTTTAATACAGTAAATACAATACAGTACTCTTTAATAACTAGTTTTATAGCATATTGTTGAAAAAGAATTTTTAATGACCATGTTATTAGAGAAATGTCAGCAAGATTAAAATTTCATCATGGCAGAGGTGCGAACCTTGAAGTAAAATACTTCCTTCATAACACCAGGACTCGTATGCAATTATTGTTGAAAAGCAGTTACAAAATATCAAATATTTCAAATAGTGTGTACTTTTCCTGGTTATAAAAACCTAAATACTGTATCAGATAATTTATCTGATCACTAATAACCATAAGTTTAAAAAAACAATTCAAATTTCTGAGTTGGATGGGGTTTCAGCCTGCACAGTCAGTAATTCAATCTCTGCAACATGACTTTGAGAGAGGGACGTAAGATGTACTTGGGTTTATAAGAGTATAGCTATGAAAAATACTCTATTTTCTATATCAGCCATTTGTTCTAGCACTTACATTCAGCTTTTAACTTGGGTGATTCACTTGTCGGTAGGAAGGAATCCCATGATCCAAACTGGAAGGTTCTTTCCATCCAAAGTAATGACATCTACCTAAACCTGATTAGGAGTTTGGTTAATCTCTAAACTCCATCTATTCAGTGACTTGTGTGATAAAAGTACAGTAGCTGCAAGGGCCTGACATGAAGGCGAGGGAAGAATTAGGAACATCCCATGAGCTGTCTATTCCAAGACCCATATAAAATAAACTGGTTTGGGTAGACCATATTTATTTTTTCCCTTGAAAAAGATGGAGAGAGAATGTAGGGTAGGTGTTTGTGTGAAACAATGTAAGAATTGCATATACTACAACTATTCGAAAAGGTAGAAATTATACCGACCAAATTTTCATTTCGAGACATGCACAGCAATACGCAGAATATAGAAATCCACTGTTGATGGCATTTGTGGGCTATGAAAAACCCTTTGATAGTGTGCACTGGCCAGTTTTGTGGAGAATCCTGCGTTATGGAATTCCTCTTAAATATGTGAATTTGATTAAGTCTGTTCGTGAGCATAACAAGTGCTAAGTTAATTTTGATGGAGTCCTATCAAATGAATTTCCAATGAACAGGGATTACTCCAAGGGAATTTGTCACCACCTATTCATCCTCCTTGTGGATTTTGTAATGCATAGAGCAGTCGGAGATGGTGGAGAAGGATTGGACTGGATTGGTAATAGGAAATTAGCAGACCTAGAGTACGCTGATGATGCTGTCCTTATTAGCACAACATTACAGGATTTGCAATGCTTGCTTACCAGGATACATTATATATCACACGAGATTGGCCTCAAGATAAATAGAAGACATGATGAGAATGGAATGTGCAATGGTAGATGAAATATCATAGGAAGGAGAAAGGATTAATAAGGTAGAATCATTTAAGTATCTAGGAACTATAATCTCCAAAACAGTGTCTTAAGAATTGGTTTAATGGCATATTGAAAAAAAGGAAATTAGACAATGGCTAGGTGAAGTAAAATTTGGAAATCAAATTGCCTGAAATTGCATATAAAAATCAAACTATATATCAGTTTAGTGAGATTGGTGTTACTGTATGGACATGTCATGTTATGACAATGAAACAATCTCCAATAGATTTTGTAGATTTGAGAACAAAGCCCTCAAGGATATTGGGAGTTGAATGGCAGGACCGGATTAGAAATTAAACTATATGAGAGATTAGTCAAGTGCCATAATTGGATGAGATCATGATAAGGGCTAGATGAAGATGGTTTGGACATGCTCTTTGCACTCCCCAAGAGAGATTAGTTCACCCAATGTATAGCTGGGCTCCACAAGGCACTAGAAGAGTTGGCAGTCCCAGGCCTACATGGCTGAGGATTATGAAGCATGAAGTAGATGGTGAATGGAGAAGTATTGAATTAAAAGCTCCAGATAGTGATGACTGGCGAAATCTAACCGAGGCCCTTTGCGATAAGAGGCATAGGAGATGATGATGGTGGCAACTATTTACTTTTGCTACTATAGTTTTCATTCATTAAGTATAGTAAAGTATGTCACACTACCGTATCAATGAGTGAGAGGGCCATCAGTAACATCATTATAAAATCTATGACCCTGCTAGATTTAGTAACCCCTTTAAAATTCTTTGACCGACTTATAACTGCCTTAATTATCAACATTAAACATCACTCCATGCATTTGCCAATTAGACTGTGGCTTCAAAAAGCTATTTCCAAAATACCATATCTGATGCTTGGTAGAATTTCATTGGGAACAATCAATTGAACATAGAATTGAAATGGTGCAACACTCGTTAAAAATACCATCTACGTCAGCTGTGTTCTGACCTATAGTAGAGTAATAATTTCCCTCTCACCTGTCAGGAGATCCAAGAGGGCTGTAGGCTGTGATGAGTATCTTTTTGCTAGCAGACCATTCAATTAATTTCTTCTGATTTAAATATGGGTGGCATTCAACCTGGCAAAAAAAAAAAAACAAATTAGTTTCCAGTAATTGAATAGATTCAATTTGCTATCATTTATATAACCGAAGAACTCACAATTTTGCTTTTAGCATTCTTTAAATAAAAGTTGATACACTTTTTTTCAATGTGAAAAACTAGAACTTGATTTACAAAATATGACAAAAACAGCAGAATAAAAGCCGAGTCATGAACAAAAAAAGAAAAATTAAATCACCATTGTACTCGGAGTTTAATATTTTCTATAAACTAGCACAAAACCACTTGTAATAGCAAAAGGAAACACTTATTAGAAAAAGGAATTTTATAACGGCTATCTTTTTATCTAAAAAAACTAAAACTACAATATGACCACAACTTATATGATGCTTCAGTGACTGCTTTTGAGAAATATAATCCTATAGCGAAGGCTAAAAATTTCAGAAATTCCACAACTATAGACAATTCTCAACTAGATTATATTAGTACTTAAGACAACATTCGTTTAAAGATATTTTCAAAAATAGTGCCTGTAAAGACAGTCTACTGAAAATTATCATAAACATGTGCTTGGTTAAAAAATACAGGAAATTCAGAAGTCACTGTACTGGAACTTTGTTCACTAACAAAAATGCTAACTTTGTGTTTAAGCAGCATGGTTTAGTTACGGTATAAATGGAAGTATTGTTAGTATTTAAAAGGTATGCCAAAGGATAGGAATACTTGTAGCACTTTATATAAAGCTACATGCTAAACACCAACAATGGCAATTAAGTTTAATGGCTACTTTGTAAGACAAATACTCTGCTAATTATCGTAAACATGGCCAGCAAGTATATTACATCTAGGAGGAAATCTTCGATTTGCTTTGCTTTAAATTAACTGATCAAATCAATTCCTCCCAAGAGACAATTGCAATAAATAGGATATATAGAATTGCCTCATACAACTCAGCGCTAAGGCAATTGAGCAACAAGGTTCAACTAGGGGTAAACCCTGCAGTTGCATTAAGGAGTAAAGGTTAAGAGGATGGACAGCAAGATAGAAGGGAAATCGGAATATACTAGGTGAAAAAAGTGAGTAAAGATAATTATTGAAAGTGTTCTTCTATCCCAGTTTTTGGTGTACTTCCTCTTTATTCACAGTATATAACAGCTCCAAAACTGTTACAGGATTTTGGTGTCAGAATAATACTGTCTTACCCATTTAGAACTGTAGTAATATTAGGATTTCTTTAAAAAATGAATCTGTAAAATTGTTTGGCTGATTTTGTACTTCTGTCGAAGGTAAGTGTACTTAAATATCATTGGCCGAAACACTGCCTTATACAGCAACATTAGGGTTGAGCTGTATTTACTATGTCATGCAATAATTTGTTCTTTACAAAGCAAGGTAGTTTTATTCTCTATAAACATTGTGCTTAACGGAGGGACCAATTGAGAACATCTTAAGAGAGATCAAATTAACTTTTAGGAAGAAAGAGTACAAATAGAGCACAAAATGACACCAGGCCCATCCACATCCAGAATAAAAATTGAATAAAGTAGGAAATTCTGTAATCTATGAACATAATATACTAGTGTACATGAAAATCTGAAATAGGTTAAGAGGACCAGAAGGGAGGGGAAAAAACCTTCAAAGGTAAAAATGATGTAGTGTAGTGTAGAAATTGCAGAGGGAATTACACTACTTTACAACTGTCTCTCTGGTTTCATGTATGAGAGATCAACAACAGCTGCAGCCTCTACAATGAAATATGGGAAATGTAACGTGCAAATGGAAGAAAACAGAGTACAACATATCACACATTTGTGTATATTTAAAATTAATTTGACCATAAAAAAATAAGTTTTATAAACACAAAGGGTAAAAGAAAGACTCATTAAGCTAGTGAAGTTACTCAACCATATACCTATCTCTTAAGTTAATCTAAATGTTAAGTGTCCAGTGGAGCTCATTGTTGTGCACTATACTGTTTACTGTTTTAATGGTGGAAGCCCCCCACCCCCAAAAATGAGAGCCTCTTGAGGGGGGGCTACTTTATATAGATTTCAGTGTTAACAGTAAAACTTGAAGGTGAAGAGATGTAAACGTTTTTGGTAAAATAACTGGATGAGCAAGGACTAAAAATCAACATAAAACTAATCTAACAGTGACTACAATTAACAGGTGTCAGAAATGTTTAAGAGAAAAGTGGATGGATAAGGAAGCTTAGCACCGTATTTTGATGGTTGGTCAGATCTTATGAAAGTTTCTGTTACCTGAACATTGAGGCAAGAGTTGAGAAAGCAGTAAGAAAGTGTCTGTCTAAGCTAAGGATGAAACAGAAATCACTGACCTACAGGTAAATAGAAATATATTCAAATTGTAGGGTGACAAGGCTTACAATGGCTTGTATATCCTGTACTACTCTATGCAGCAGAATCACAGGCATTGACAACGAAAATAGAAGAGATTTTAAAATAGTGTAACCTCTGAATAATAGGATTCATGGCCGGAGTATTTTGGGTGGAAAGTATTACGAATAAGGAATTGGTGGGAAGATGTGCTAGCACGTTCAGTGGCTAAAAGAAAGTAGAAAACAAGTTCTATGACACCCTGGACACGCCCTGGAGTTGTGATGAAGAATAGCCTACCAGAAAAGCAATGATGACATGACAAGACAGTCACCTTAAGGAAGATGCAAAAACTCACAGGGGAAAAAAAAAAAAAAAAAAAAAAAAAAAAAAGCAGCTGTTTATAGATCAGCAAGACTGAATACAGGACATAAAAGAATGGAGAGGACTATTCATGAGAACCCCACGAAGGGAAAAGTGAACAAGAAATCATTCAAAAAGAGTATATCCTCTATGTTTAGTATTGCTCTTTGCAATCAAAATTTCAACACAAAAGAAGTCTCTATAGATGTACACAAATTAATACGAAACAAGTCCAGTCCTTTGAGAGAATAATTGACTCTAAACTATCTAATGATAATAAATAAAACATGATAAAGCAAAGAAAATTGGAGGCCAAAGTAATTATGGGCACACCTATAATATATAAAATAAACTAATTCAAACTCACAGCAAATATTTTTCATGTTTAACAGGCTGACATAAGTCTTTATAGTTTATATATGAAAATTCTGTTTTGACATTCTTACTGTATTTAAAATATCCCATCTTGATTGCTCATTAGTTTCCTCACTGAGGTATTTTTCCCTGTTGGAGCCCTTGGGTTTATAGCATCCAACTTTTCCAACTACAGTTGTAGCTTAGCTAGAAATAATAATAATAATGATAATTTCTATTAAATATGCTTTAAAAAAAAATGTTATTTTGATTATAAAATAAATTTTTGAATATACTTACCCGGTGATTATATAGCTGCAACTCTGTTGCTCGACAGACAACTCTACGGTAAAAACTCGCCAGCGATCGCTACACAGGTAGCGGGTGTGCCCAACAGCGCCATCTGTCGACCAGATACCCAGTTCTCAATGTAAACAAAGACTCAATTTTCTCCTCGTCCCACTGCGTCTCTATTGGGGAGGAAGGGAGGGTCATTTAATTTATAATCACCGGGTAAGTATATTCAAAAATTTATTTTATAATCAAAATAACATTTTTCAATATTTAACTTAGCCGGTGATTATATAGCTGATTCACACCCAGGGGGGTGGGTAGAGACCAGCAATATATGTTTACACTTTTATGAGCTAAGAGTTTTTATTTCATTTTAGAAGTTATCAAAATAACAAAAACAAAATAAATAGGTACCTGGTAAGGAAGTCGACTTGAACAATTACTCTGCCTTTTAAGTACGTCTTCCTTACGGAGCCTCGCGATCCTCTTAGGATGCTGATCGACCCCTAGGATCTGAAGTATCAAGGGTTGCAACCCATACAACAGGACCTCATCAAACCCCTAATCTAGGCGCTCTCAAGAAATGACTTTGACCACCCGCCAAATCAACCAGGATGCGAAAGGCTTCTTAGCCTTCCGGACAACCCATAAAAAAACAACATTTCAAGAGACAGATTAAAAGGATAAGGAATTAGGGAATTGTAGTGGTTGAGCCCTCACCCACTACTGCACTCGCTGCTACGAATGGTCCCAGTGTGTAGCAGTTCTTGTAAAGAGACTGGACATCTTTCAAGTAAAATGACGCGAACACTGACTTGCTTCTCCAATAGGTTGCGTCCATTATACTTTGCAGAGATATATTTTGCTTAAAGGCCACGGAAGTTGTTACAGCTCTAACTTCGTGCGTCTTCACCTTAAGCAAAGTTCGGTCTTCCTCACTCAGATGTGAATGAGCTTCTCGTATTAACAATCTGATAAAGTCTGACGAAGCATTCTTTGACATAGGCAAGGATGGTTTCTTAACTGAACACCATAAAGCTTCAGATTGGCCTTGTAAAGGTTTAGTACGCTTTAAATAGAACTTAAGAGCTCTAACAGGGCATAAGACTTTCTAGTTCATTGCCTACGATCTCCGATAAGCTGGGGATATCGAAAGATTTAGGCCAAGGCCGAGAAGGCAGCTCATTTTTGGCTAGAAAACCAAGTTGTAGCGAACAAGTGGCTTTTTCTGACGAAAATCCGATGTTCTTGCTGAAGGCATGAATCTCACTGACTCTTTTAGCCGAGGCTAAGCATACCAGGAAAAGAGTCTTAAGAGTGAGATCTTTCAGGGAGGCTGATTGTAACGGCTCCAACCTGTCTGACATGAAGAATCTTAGTACCACGTCTAAATTCCATCCAGGGGTAGCCAAACGACGCTCCTTGGTGGTCTCAAAAGACTTAAGGAGGTCTTGCAGATCTTTATGTTTGGAAAGATCTAAGCCTCTATGCCGGAAGACCGATGCCAACATGCTTCTGTAGCCCTTGATAGTGGGAGCTGAAAGGGATCGTCCTTTTCTCAGGTATAAGAGAAAAACAGCTATTTGAGCTACAGAGGTACTGGTCGAGGATACAGAAACTGACTTGCACCAGTCTCGGAAGACTTCCCACTTCGATTGGTAGACTCTAATGGAAGACGCTCTCCTTGCTCTAGCAATCGCACTGGCTGCTTCCTTCGAAAAGCCTCTAGCTCTCGAGAGTCTTTCGATAGTCTGAAGGCAGTCAGACGAAGAGCGTGGAGGCTTTGGAGTACCTTCTTTACGTGTGGCTGACGTAGAAGGTCTACCCTTAGGGGAAGACTACTGGGAACGTCTACTAACCATCGAAGTATCTCGGTGAACCATTCTCTCGCGGGCCAGAGGGAAGCAACTAACGTCAACCTTGTCCCTTCGTGAGAGGCGAACTTCTGCAGTACCTTGTTGACAATCTTGAACGGTGGGAATGCGTAGAGATCCAGATGTGACCAATCTAGGAGGAAAGCATCTATATGTATTGCTGCTGGGTCCGGGACTGGAGAGCAATAGATTGGAAGCCTCTTGGTCAGCGAGGTTGCAGAGAGATCTATGGATGGTTTACCCCAAGTGGCCCAAAGTCTCTTGCACACATCCTTGTGGAGGGTCCATTCGGTTGGAATTACTTGCCCTTTCCGACTGAGACAATCTGCTATGACGTTCAAGTCGCCTTGGATGAACCTTGTTACTAGGGAGATGTCTTGACCTTTTGACCAGATGAGCAGGTCCCTTGCGATCTCGTACAACGTCAGTGAGTGGGTACCTCCTTGTTTGGAGATGTACGCCAAGGCCGTGGTGATGTCCGAGTTAACTTCCACCACTTTGCCTCGAAGGAGAGACTTGAAGCTTTTCAAGGCCAGATGTACTGCCAACAGCTCCTTGCAGTTGATATGCATGCTCCTCTGACTCGAGTTCCACAGTCCTGAGCATTCCCGACCGTCTAGTGTCGCGCCCCAGCCCACGTCCAATGCGTCCGAGAAGAGAACGTGGTTGGGAGTCTGAACAGCCAGGGGAAGACCCTCTCTTAGGTTGATATTGTCCTTCCACCAAGTCAGACAAGACTTTATCTTTTCGGAAACCGGGATCGAGACCGCTTCTAGCGTCTTGTCCTTTTTCCAGTGAAAAGCTAGATGGTATTGAAGAGGACGGAGGTGTAGTCTTCCTAGTGACACAAATTGTTCCACGGATGACAGCGTCCCTACCAGACTCATCCACAGCCTGACTGAGCAGCGTTCCTTCTTCAGCATCTTCTGGATGGATAGCAGGGCTTGATCTATTCTGGGGGCTGATCGTCTTGTTGTTCAGCAACGGCCTCATCCGAAAACTGATGAGGAAACGGCAACGGAGTGGGCAACGTCTGGCTCGCTGAGTCCGGTCGCACTGGTGCATGCGTGACGGAGCCGGACGCAACATCATGGAACTGCTGCACAGTCTGTGAACTGTCAACAACCATGGGTGCGCGAGGAAGCACAGCGTCAACCCGAGACTGTCTAGACCGTCTGGGTTGTGCAGTCAACACCCTACCGGGTTGCTGAGGTTGACGCACTGCGTCAAAACAAGTCACCTCTGCTGGTTGTTAAACGTCCTGAACGTCAACAACCACCTCCGAGCGTCGCTTAATGTCAACGTGCGGCTGGCCACCCACACTGGGTCGCATCGGTGGAGGAACCACCTCAACTGGCAGACGCGAGTAGGTTACCTCAGCGTCAACAGGGCGCACAACCGATCGGTTGGAAGGTTGTTGGCCAGAAGGTTCGGTAGCAACCTTCTCCGCATTAAAGTCCTCTATCAAGGACGCAAGCTTGGACTGCATGTCTTGCAGCAAAGCCCATTTAGGGTCTACGGGAGCAGGTGCGGCAACAGACGGGGTTAGCGACTGAGGCGGTACCGCTTACCATCCCTGAAAGCCTTGTTATGCATGACATAATTGTACAGCAAAACTTCAAAGGCTCGAAAACAGCTGTGAAGTTGACCTGTAAAAAACTTGGAGCGTCTCCTGGCCAGGCGCCAGGGAGAGTCTACGAGAATTGAGAAGTCTATCTGGGCAGAGGCATGAACTCCCAAGCCGAGAACTTCTCTCGTGTCATATCAGACTCTCGCTCTATAAACCAGTTTAAAAGAAGGGAAAGCAAAGGCTGTATCCCCCAAACTCCTCCTGGTGAAAAACCAGTCGCCTAGCCAACTTAAAGCTCTCTAGGAGAGCGAGAGAGCACTAGCTTAAAAACAACGGCTTCGAAGTAGCTAGGCCTAGTGTAAGCTCTGACGTTTAGGCGAACGAGGAGCAGCAGTTACAAAAAGATCCGGACAAAGATCCTTAAAAAAATCATCATGATTTAATTAAAGTCCATAGGGGGCTAAGCAGCTTTAGGCTCCTCTCCATCTGACAGAGTCCTCAAGGGAATATCAGTAGGAGGGAGAACAGCAACTTCTTCATCTACAGGAACCTTGTCCGATAAAAGCTGAGTCTCAAGCAAGGGAGAGACCTACCGTGGTGGCAATGCTTTACAAGCAGAGTCCACACTCACTGGTGCATTAGTAGCGGACCAGAACGCAACGTCATGTAACTGCTTGACAGTCTGTGAACTGTCAACAACTGAACTGTCAACCACAACAGGTGCGTGAGGACGCACAGCGTCCACTCGAGACTGCTTTGACTGCCTAGACTGAGCAGTCAAAACAACTCTAGAATGCGGAAGTTGACACACAGCGTCAAAACAAGTCAACTCCGATTGTTAGTGAACGTCTTGAACGTCAACAGGAGCATCAGCAAGTGGCCTAACGTCCAAATGCGGCTGAAAAACCACACGAGACCGCATCGAGTGTGGTTCTAAACAACCTGACTGACGTGACTAAGCTACGCCAACGTCAACAGTAAGCACAAAGGAACGTTAGGTTGGCTGAAAGCCAGGATATCGATGAGATAAACGGCTAGACTCAACGGACTAATCGGCAGAATAGTCTTCCATAAAGGAGGCAAGCATATACTGCATGTCTTGCCATACAACCCATTAAGGATCAACGGAAATGGTTGTGGTAAGAGACGAGGGTAACGTCTGTGACCGCAACACTTTGCCAACAAAAAAAGACTCTCGGAGTCTGTGTTACGCTTTTGTTAGGCGGCGAGCAGTTATCCGATGACTGCATAGGGTCAGAGCTGTCCTAATGGTTGTAACCAGGACGCTGGACCTGTCCTGAAAGGACTGACTTTCGCTTAAGGGCTTCGAAACCTTGTGACAGTTTCTTATGCGAAAAGCCTTCGGATGACGAGGAGAAACAACGTCTCTCTCGTCTTATGGTAGGGGAGATCTTGGTAAGATACACCCGATACCATAGAGGGAAAACGTCTGTTCGTTGATCAAGGCCTCTCGAACCCATAAGTCGTTTGACATTACTTCTCCCCTGGGCTTGGGAGCATGCAAGAGGTCCCGGACTAGGTGAACGACAGGCACGAACAGACGAACCCTCGGACGCAACACTGTAACACTTTGCGCATATCACTTTATCACTTCGATTTTCTGTTTTGCACTTATTTCACTGAAATCGAAACTTTTACTGATTTCTACCTGAAACACGCAATTCTACCCTTCATTAAAAGGTAGTAATTGCGAAATCAGTCGTATAATGCAAGCTCATTAATACCAGCAAAAACAGAAAACATATTTTAAGATAAAAAAATCAGTGGCTGGGAAAGAGACTAAACACTAGTTCATATAAACTACGTTTTCAATCTCTCACCGCACATAGCCTGGGGACGAGAATAAAAAACTAAAAAAGTTTTATCCTTCCTCCCCGTACAGCGACTAGGGACGAGAGTAACTCGAGAACAACGTTACCCGCTTGAACGGAACGTTTTCTCTCCTCTCTCTCCCTCCGTCTCTATCTCTCTCTCTCTTTCTCTCTAGATTTTGCACCTAAGAGAAGAGCCCAATTATATTACGTCAAAAAAACATGTTATTTGACTAAAGGAAAAAACTGAAAGGTTTTTCAAATAAAAAGTTCCTTTAAAATAGAATTTAAAACATTTAAGCTAAGAAAGAATGAACAAAACGTCAGAATCGATTTACTCTTACTGCAAAGTGAAACCGTGATACACTCTCTCTCTATCGTAACGATAGAGCGCATGTTGAACGTCCTGAACGTCAACAACTGCGTAGCATAAATAAACTAAACGTTAGTTCATCTTTGAAAACAGTACGAAGACTATCAAAGAAATTCTTTCATAAAATATTACATTTAAAAAGTTTTAAATCCTTAGCTCTTTAAAAGCTAATTACGATATAAAGGGCTCAACGTTGATTAACTTCGGTTTCCAAGTTAGGACCGCCTACTCTCAGGAAAGGTCGCATATAAACAAAACATTAAAATTTATTTTTTTTATGTGTTTATAATAAATGGAAAGTTAATCGAAGAGGCCTAATAAAGGCGGAGAGATATAAAATATATAGAGGAAAATCTATAACGTGATAAGATAATTACTAAAAGCCTAAACACACTTCCGTCTAAGGGAAGGGTCGGCCATTTAAAAGTGAAAGAAAGTCCATACTCTCTTTGTCACCATAATTAAATCTATCCAAAACGAGTTCAAGATTTAAGATGAAGATAAAACACCTGCATAGCGAAAGCTCAAAACTAGAATATAGTACTTCACCAAATAGATGTGAAAAACTCCAGTTTAGCAACAGCGAGTAAAGTACGTCTTGTCGACACCGAGAAAATTGAGTCTTTGTTTACATTGAGAACTGGGTATCTGGTCGACAGATGGCGCTGTTGGGCACACCCGCTACCTGTGTAGCGATCGCTGGCGAGTTTTTACCGTAGAGTTGTCTGTCGAGCAACAGAGTTGCAGCTATATAATCACCGGCTAAGTTAAATATTGAAAAATGGCTTTTAATAAAAACCATGACAATACATTCACTACTACAAATCTATACACTGATTAATACTATAGACCCTGTAAGAACAAAACTTATTTCATCTTACTAATATGAGCATTTCAGATTAAGTCTACAACACTGAACATTAATTAATGATAAACTTCTTACCTATCAAAGTTTGTGTTTATTAATTTTCTCTTTGTCTTTTACTCAAAACTGTAAATCTATCAAAGGAAAAATTGTTATCTCGGGGAAGAACGACTAGTTAATATCATAGAGAATTTCAGGTTTAAAAAATCAAGATGTTTGACTGCACTGTATGGAAATTTAGTTTGGATTAAAACTTTTTATTCATAGAAAAAAAACCAGACATGCCCAACAAAAAATTTGAGAAGCTAAAATATTTTGGTTTCTCAGTGTACTGTTGCTTGAAAAATATCAGGCAAATAATTTAAGCAAATCCCTATGACCACTGGCTCAAAATCATCTTTTACATCATAACAAAGGCCTTGTTACCTTTACCTTGCACTACGGTAACTATGTTAACCCTTTAACCCCCAGGCTATTTGGAAATTTCCAACCCTTAACCCCCAGGGGGTTATTTTTTTCCCAGCACATTTTGCAGTATATTTTTTTTAAATTGCTCTAACAGCCTTAATTTTTGTCATAGAGAGGTCAGGTTAGTCTCATTCTCTTGGAAAATGCCTGAATTTTTCCAAAAAACTATCAAAAATATGAAAAAAAAAATTTTTTACAGCATTTTTTTGCAAGGATGTACCGGTACGTCCATGGGGGTAAAGGGATGGCTTTTGTGAAACGTACCAGTACGTCCTTTGGGGGTAAGAGGGTTAATAATACAATATAGTAATTCAAGCAATAGCTGCATGCAATCAGCTCATTAAAAAGGGAAACTTCTTGTTTTAATTATTACCCATGCAAAATTCTAAATGGTTAAAAGGCAATCGCCAAACCTGGTTTGTAACGGGCAAAATTTTAGCAACTTCCAGAATACGTTCGGTCTGATGTTTGTTGAAGTTTGAGATCCCAATAGATCGTGTTAGTCCCATTTCCACAGCTTTTTCCATCTCGGGCCAAGTTTCTACATAATCAACGTCGCTATATAAAGTTTTACCATTTTCATCTGCAGGAAAGTGAGTACCTCCCTCCTGAAATTTATTTAGTCATGTCATATTTGCAAAATTAATTATAAAGTGCAAGTAAAACAACGACTGCCTGCTCCGCCCCGGGATGCGCTGAAAATCAATAAACAGATTAGTACATAAATTATTATGAGAATTCCTAAAGGATTTGATTAAAATTTAACATCCCTATCTGGTGAAAGCCCGACTGGGGTCCGAGTCCCGCTCAAACTCTTTAGTTTCTTTGGTCGCTGCAACCTCATCATCCTTGTGAGCTAAGGATGGGGGGGGGGAGTTTAGGAGAGCCTATATGACTATCTGCTGAGTCATCAGCAGCCATTGCCTGACTCTCCTTGCTCCTAGCTAAGGTGGATAGGGGGCTTGGGCACTGATCATATGGTCAGTCTCTAGGACATTGTCCTGCTCGATAGGGCAATGCCACTATCCCTTTCCCCTTCCATTCATGAGCGGTCTTTAAACTAGTTTGATTTCGCACACAAAGAAAGTTAATCCAAGCCATCAAATCCTTTAAAAATCCTCAATTCAAACAAAATTTTCTTGCTGTTCACCTGGTTAGTCACTGGCTTTATACGACAGATATCCAATATCCGCTGGACCTGCTTGCTATTGAAGTTGGATACTCCAATGCTTCTCACAAGTCCTTTATCCACAGCTCCTTCCATACCTGCCCAGGTGTCTACAAAATCTACATCAGAGTAAATAACCTTTCCATCGTCTGTTTTTGGAAAGTGGTCGGCATTCTCCTGAAATTTTTGCAAGCGTAATGCACAATAAACTGTAATGAAATAGTCAATTAAAAGTTGAAAAAAAATTTAGAGTCAAAAGCATACAAATCCATCAACTCTTGACATCATAGCATGATATATTTCTTGAAAATCTATCAAATATAGTTCAATATTCTAATTAGCATAAACAAGAATTATCAAATGTCAAATTGAAAATTTTCAGCTAAATACTATGCATTAATTTTTAAATACTATATAAAACTGGTGAGAGGCAATTTTCTAATTGGCAAAAGTGATGAGCAGCACAATATGGTAAAAAATTTTAAGGTCTATTGGCAATTATTAATAACAGCTATTCAAGGGCTAAGATGCTACACTACATAAGCTTATGTATTTCCAATCGCATTCCATATTTGCTTTAAAAATTTATCTAGTCATCACAACTCCTAATCCTCATTTCTATATAATATTTCATTTTCTCTCTTATACTCTAACGTATAATTAACAAATAAGAATACAGTAATTCTATAGCTTTTATGATTCTCATCCTGATTTTCAATTATTGTTTGATTTCCTAAACTAATATGGTTAAAGCAAGACTGATGTGGTACCTTGAAAAGAAAGGTATTTTATTAACTATCCGGTGTGTATTTAGAAAAATACACTCATTGACTCATGTGTTGATACAACTCACTTTTCGACCTTACAACCAGTATACATTTAATACAAAATTAGAATACAATATAGATGTGCTAAAAATTATTTAGCAAATTGTTCATGCACTAAATTTCTTTTTTTTTTTTTGTAGCTCTTTATTTAAAGGCACAATAAAAGTATCACTTGCTTTAGTTGAACTAAAAGTCTAAATTCTACACTCTTAAGATTGTCATTGTGAACTCTTTCTCTTTAGTTGAATATTAGCCCTTAAGAAAGAAGTACCTGGTGCATGAAACTAAAAGCAGGAATACACATCTAGGAGTGCCTGAAGATGCCCAAAAGGTGAACTAGAATAAAGAGGAATTTAACCCATTAAGTAAAGAATTAATATTGAATATCCTTATTCAGTTTAAATAAAATTTGTAATACAGTATTGCAAGACTAATTTTAGTGGAGGCAATTTATTCACTGTAAAGTTTCAGCCTGGCCTGTAATAATTACAATCTCAATATTCAATGAAAACTTCTCAATAAATAACTTAAATTCTTCCTGGTTATATTTTTCTCATATAATTTATCAAATCTACAGACTCAGGTATAATAATTTTTGTAACATACTCAGTATAATAATTTTTGTAATAATCTACCCAACAGTGTTTCTAATGAAGCTATTATACAAAAGCTTATTTCTTTTTTCTTCAGACATTTTTTGCAATATTCATCTTTAAAACTTCACAAGTTTACTATTACATTCTCCCCTGGCAAACAAGTCTCCATACAAACTGTATAACAACAACAATGAGCCATCGAAATTTTGTTTACCCACTTTCATTTGCGAAAGTAAACAGTCGTTGATTACATTACTGTTAGCTGATTATCATTATTGATTGACAAAGAAAAGTTAATTGTGGTTACTAAAAGCAAGAGAAAGAGACCTCCAACACCCTGAACCCTTGATTGGAAACTGTCAAGTCTTTAATTATGCAATAGCCAAGACAAATACGCGAGGTCACACTTCCATGGTGACAGGTGGGGAACTAATAATTTTCCCCCCCTTTACTCGGCTGTGTACACTTACAAAACATTGTGTAATTGTGCACCAAGAAAAAATCTAAATATATTAAATTATATAAATATATATAGGCATACACACATATATAATATATATATATATATATATATATATATATATATATATATATATATATATATATATATATATATATATATATATATATATATATATATATGTGTGTGCGAGTTGATTATATATACTGCATATGCATAGTAAAGGTATAAATACTATACACATATTTATTACATCACACACACACAAACATATATATATATATATATATATATATATATATATATATATATATATATATATATATATATATATATATATATATATATATATGTATATATATGTATGTATACAGTATATATATATATATATATATATATATATATATATATATATATATATATATATATATATATGTATACAGTATATATATATATATATATATATATATATATATATATATATATATATATATATGTATACAGTATATATATATATATATATATATATATATATATATATATATATATATATATATATATATGTATATGTATATGTATACAGTATATATATATATATATATATATATATATATATATATATATATATATATATATATATATATATATATATATATATATATATATATACTAAAAACCAAAACCACAATATAATAAACTGGTATATCACAAAAGTTTAGGAGGCACAAAATATATTAAATAAAAATTCTATATATCAGTTATTTTCATTCCAATACTGCATATACGAAAGAAAAGACTAACCTTGTAGCCCATAGGCCAATGGATGAGGTACAAATCCAAGTATTCCAGTCCAAGGTTGTTCAGAGTTTCTTTCAAGGTAGGAATGACCAAGTTCTTTGAGTGGTAGGTGTTCCACAGCTGCAAATATATACAGTAACTTGTAAAGGGATCTTGCTAAAGGCATTAGTATTAAAATAAATTCTCTCCACTACCAATTAGCACTTAGTACCAACATTACTTAGTTATTTGAGATTTCTGCAAAAAAAAAATATAAGAAATAAATTTGCTATTACCTTTGTGAGTATCAATTTATTCTTTTTGTATACCTCTAAATAACAGGGCTTCTAAAAATTATAGGATTTAATTACTACACTATGAAAATATTATATAATATTATAAAATAAATTTTTAAATATACTTACCTGGTAGTTACATATATATAGCTTAAATGCCACGTTGAAACACGGGATTTAAGCTATATATATGTAACTACCAGGGAAGTTACATATATAAAATTTCTATTTCAAACCTTGACAGAACTCCATAGAGGTATGAACCTGGGTCATATAACCCAGCACTGGAGTCTGTGAGGTCATTCAATCTCTAAATACAAGGGGGGACCCTGCAGTTCAAAATTGCAGTATTTTTTTTTATCTAACTGACTGACAAGTCTTTCTTTATCGTTTATATATAAGATCTATTGTAACGTTGTTACCGATCAAGATATTTTATATTTGGTATTTATTACTATACATTCCCTCATTTCCTTTCCTCGATTAGCTATTATTATAATTATTATTATTATTACTTGCAAAGTTACAACCCTAGTTGGAAAAGCAGCATGCTATCAACCCCAAGTGCTTCAACAGCGAAAATAGCTAAGCGAGGAAAGGAAATAAGGAAATGAAATAAACTACAACAGAAGTAATAAGAATAAAATATTTTAAGAACTAACAATATTAAAATAAATCTCATATATAAACTATACAAACTTTTAAAAAAAACAAGCGGAAGAGAAATAAGACATTTTCTCATACAAGGCCTTACCCTTACACCCCCCTATAAAAATATAAGAATTTCATCATAGTATTTTAATCATTACCTTGCTAGTGATGAAAAGATCTTCTCTCTTGACTGTGCCATCAGCAATTTTTGCCTTAATAGCTTCTCCTACTTCAGGCTCATTGCCATAAACAAGAGCACAGTCAATGTGGCGATATCCACAGGCGATAGCATCTTTCACAGCTTGTGTCACTTCACCGGGCTTGGACTGAAAACAAGTAGATGACATTAAATTTTAATACTTACAATTATACAAACGGAAGAGATTGAATAACTAATATGGAAAAAACTGCACAATACCATACATTAAACAGAACTGTGGTACCAAGATGAAAATAATAAAAGAAAAGTAAAAACTAAAGATGCCATTTGCAACGTAAAAATATCCATTTCATTTGGCCAACTTTTCCTTTTCTTCAAAATGCCAGAAAGAATATATGAATGGCAAGAAATTAGTTAGTTATGGATGGTTAAAGTTAAGTTGCGGTTGTCAATACAGCATCATCAGATATATTTAGGTTAAAGACTGGACCAATAAACTACTAGTCTTGGAAGATGTTTAAATTTCAAAATACTGTACTGTATTAACTTTGTAAGAAAAAAAAAAAATCGTTCATATTTACTTGTCTACTAAAGGAAAAATTTCAGTTTTAATAGATTCAGCCCAAATACCACACCTTGGAAAAAATCTCCAATAACCAGAGCTTCTAAGGGAAACGAATTTACACCATATTGTAGGATATCTACTTACAGTTGTCTACTTCAACCATATCATGAAACTAAGACCAATGGCTCCTGAGGTTATCAAACAGAATCACATTGGATCTCTGCATTGCTGCACAAAATAGTGATTGAGGCTGCTTCCAAATTCCTAATCATATTATTGTTATTCTGAGTGAAGAGGGTAGCTGATGTATACAGCAAAGTAATCATATTGTCAAATATGCTTACCTTTCCATCTGTTTACTAAGGCTTATGGACCTGAAGCACCCAATTAATACAATTAATAATTATTACTTCTATACTTTCCTGCTATTCTTAGTTCTTTTAAAAGAAACCACTAAATTGTTTTAATAAAGATCACATTTTTCCTGAGTTCAGTGCTTACAGGCCTTGAAAATGCATCCATTTAACCTAAGTATTATTTACTTCAATATACTGCACAAGAATTGTGTAAACAAGTCAACTCCAGTAATTATTGTACTGTACTTCAATACTTCAGCCAGGGAATTTTATCAAAATTTATAATCCTTAAGATGAAACTTTACTTCTTAACAGGAGAAAAGGGAGAATACAATGAATCCATGTATAGTGCTGTTTTGTTTAAATTTTGGTTTGTAAAATAAACTAATTTGATTTGACAGAGGTTTAGGCCATTAGGAAAACAGCTGTATTCTACTTTAGTTTAGCCGTTTTTTCTATATTAAAATAGCCAAACAGTATCATGGAAACTTAAATAAAATGCATTTTCTCTATCATAAAAAAACAAAAAGAAATAAATTTTACTGATCTGTTATTTAATATCTTTTTAATGATCTTGGTATAATGTAGATAATCCCATATCGTCATCAACATCTACTGTCATTTAAACTAGAGATGTTCTTGTATCATCTAAATATTTCCTCAAATGGTTATATCCTAACACAGTACTAACCCAGCGAGCACAAACTATGGCATAAATGCCTAAAATTAAATTGTCCTGTCATCTTAATTTCCAACCCTAAGGCAAGTTGGAATGATTTTGTACTTTTATTTTCTCTATAGACAGGCCTCGAAGGTCTATGTCTTTTTGTATTGTCCTAATTTTTATTACTAGATATGGGTGACCACCTGTGTTATTCATTCAGAATTTAAGACATTATGGCTTCTCGTGTCAATGTGTGGGATATTTCTAGATACATATTTATACCTTATGGGAACTTAGGCTCCCTGTCCGCTAGTTAATATCCTTAGGATTCCTTTATCATGAGTAGAAACTAACAAAACCAATCAGATTTATACCTGACAGAGCTATGAAAAAGCCACTACTGAGCGTTCTGGTTCAATTGGCGAGGAGGGTTAAATTCCTTCAACGCTTCGAAGGCATTCTTTAATCCCTATAAATCACAAAAAGCATTAGGTTTACTTATTTGCAAACTTGAAACCATTGATTATGTTTGTTGCTTCAGCTGTAAAATAGAGTCAAATGCCTTCCAGTTTAGCAACATGAGATTCCCCATCACATACTGTACTACTTTTGTATTTTGAGTCATCCATGTAAATTTTCCCTTTCATTTTTGATAGTTGCCCTGTAATTTTCTAAAAATCAACTACCGTAGTTTATTTTTCTCGTTGAAATAATGGATAGTTTGTGTAAGAAAGCTTTTTTGGTTGTATGTTATGAAACTTTTTTTTTTTAATTTTGAATACCCCTCTGTGGCCCCCCCCCCAAAAAAATGCCATAATCCATTATAATTTTTTTTACAGGTATTGACAGCAGCCCCCTACACTCAGTAGGGAGGAGAATTTAGACTTCAGAGTACTGCATGTATATAGGAAAGATGAAGTTGCCAAAAGAATAGCTACTGAAGACTTGTATTGTAAATATTTCTGCCCTGCTACACGAGTCGCTTCCCAAACTTGTAATTGACGTCAGTGTTCCCTGAAAGTGGCCAGTAACCCAGGTAGAAGTGTAGAGAAATATTGTAAAGGGTGTCATAAACATTAACCCTTTTACCCCCAAAAGGACGTACTGGTAAGTTTCACAAAACTCATCCCTTTACCCCCATGGACGTACCGGTACGTTCTTGTTAAAAACTGCTATTTTTTTTTTTTTTTTTTTTTTTTTTTTTGCATATTTATGATAATTTTTTGATTAACTTCAGGCATTTTCCAAGAGAATGAGACCAACCTGACCTCTCTATGATGAAAATTAAGGCTGTTAGAGGCATTTAAAAAAAATATACTGCAAAATGTGCTTGAAAAAAAAATAACCCCTGGGGGTTAGGGGTTGGAAATTTCCAAATAGCCTGGGGGTAAAAGGGTTAATAGTTCACAGGGGCTATTGAAATGGCATATCTGGTCGTAGATCCAGGAAGTGAATTCAGAGGTTAGGAGGAGAGTGACTGTGTTCAAGTTTAGTCTGAATTGTTTCAGAATTATCAAAACACCTTTCATGAATGGTGTTGGTCAGAAAAGTTTTGATGACAATGGAACCTTCTCACAGTGCAGGTATACAATCGGAGATTTTCTAGACATTATTATTGTGGGCCCACACACACCTGCACAGCGTCGTGTGCGGCCATACTGTCCAGAGGCCGAGAATTTTTAAGTGACTTTGCAGCTTAGTGGTGGACTGGATATTGATAAGGTCAGTGTTGCTTTGAGGGAAAATTATTGCTGTACAGTATTTTCAGTTATATTTTCTATTAGTTGGTTGATTAGAGTTGTGGAAATAATTGGACCACCCAGGCAATACACACGGTTGCATTTATCACGTACTAAAACATGTAGAAGTTAGTAGCTTGGCGTTAGGAAATTATATGGAATGATTTACATGTGCTTTTATTTTTTTATTTGCCAATAAATATTTTTCCTTTTTATAAAGACAACATTTCATTCCAGAACCTTTCCCCATGGTGTCCCTTTCTCAGCCACTGTTTTTTTCTTAGTTTTTAAATCTTTCTAATAAGTTATTTATCATAACGTTTTTATCATACACTGTATCCTGTTGTCAGACTTTAAAAAAAAAAAATAATATTCCCTTTCACCTAATGTTCTGACATTTTTTACTTGAGCTTGAAACTATCTTACCTAAAGAAGATAGAGCTACTATGTATATAAATTCTTCTAACTTCTCAGAAATTAATCAACGGTCATCTTACTTATATCCAGCTAGCCCAAGGAAAGGGAAGATAAGAAGGAAGTAAGATTCTAGCTGGGTCCCATTGCCCAGTATAAATCAAGGGGTGGTGCCCAGTGCTCCGTTCTCTTGACCTGTTATCTAGATTTTTGGGTATTCCACCGTCATATTGTTTTTTGTGTAATGAACGTTGGGTTGTGGTCGGCATTCGGACACTAGGCAGTTTGGGTGCTACCTCTAGCCACAGTCCGCAAACCACTACATCGTCAATTTTTTACCTATTCGTTTAGGGCTCATTTATACATTTGGTATGAACTAGGAGGGATAGTTGAACGTTTTACTTCAAGGATTCTTTTTGTTTAAAAGAATCCTCCAAATCTTTAAAAGGTCAGTTTTGGAAAAGATTTAGCCCTTGCTCAAACACCCCGAAATCACTTTTGTCAGAATCTCAAAAGTTGGAATCTTACTTGAGCCTTTTAAGTTGCATGTTGTACCAACCACCACCTATTATGGATGTGTCATTTCATCAAGAAAATAATAAGTTCAAACAATCAGCCACTATGAATACCAAGTAACTCAAAGCAAAGTCTGTTACAGCCCTGCTACTCAAATTTAGATATAATTAAATCAAATATACAAAACAGATCAAATAGTTGTTAATCATAGCCATGAAAAGCAGCAACTGCCACCCATCACTGCTTAGGCTAAACCAATTAAACTCATTTGAGACATTTAGAAGTGTTTTCTCCACGTGTATTTAAAAGACTAAGGATTATTATGACAGCCATACACACTAGTGTATCTCGGGACCAGGAATCTAGCAGCTCTAAATGTAGACGCTAATGAAATTTCAATTTATTCCATAATACCACATGTAACAGAATGGTATAATCTTTTCTTATCAACCCAGCATGTGAGGTATTCCCGAGATAAGGGACTACAACGCACTGCTATTTCTCAACCAAGTGAGAATATATAGAAAACAGGATAGATAAATGGAGAGGAATAACATTAAGTGGAAGCACATCCCACATAATATATTACAGGGCAACAAACACAAAGCTGATGGGGGTAAACTAGGTCTTAAATATTGTACTGTACTTATAAAATCCACTTCCTACTATGTCACATATCCCTATTACCTTCTTATAGTAATTAAAAAAATATTCAAGAAAAAAACAAATATCAGCAATCATAATTGAATATTTCATCTAGTAAGTGCAATTTGTCCCTAAGCTTTGAATATATATACATACAGTATATGCTCTAAGGCTTTCAAGAGGAAACTGAAGACTGTTCTCAAAAGTACTTCGATAGTATGGATTTGTCAATAAATGAGCGATATGCGGTGTGAAATGTTGAATGCTTTTAAGCGAAAATGATAAAATGACAGTGGAGGTCCTGTAGAGAGTAGGGTTCCCCTGCTGCATAGGACCAGAAATGCAGCCCCTAAAGTAAAATAAATGAAATATGAAAAATTCGAAGATAACTTGTATTTTTCCTAACCATACAAACCTTAGCTATTTACAGAGGGTTTACCTTTTAGCGCAGCTGAAATGACGAGCCAATAGTTTTAACGAGGGTTAATTACCCCCGCGCTAGTTAGCGGGGGGTGGGGAAGGGTAGCTTGCTACCCCTCCCCCCTCCACACACAGGTGACTTGCTTCACTTCACTTAGAGGTAGGACTTGACTTGGGGATCAGGGATGGCGGGCACATATGTGTAAATAGCTAAGGTTTGTATGGTAAGGAAAAATACAAATTATCTTCGAATTTGTCATTTGTTCCGTAACCGAAATACAAACCACGCTATTTACAGAGGGTGACTTACCCCTTAGGAAGGGTGGAAAGTCCCCAGCCTTACTGACTTCGGCTTGCCCGGGGGCTCGATCCCTCAGTGAGCAGCACTAGAGAGAGGGAGCCCCTGTACCTCACAAGTTCCTAGCATCGCTAGGAACGAGTGGCCTACATAAGCAGTGTGAGGAGGAGAGTGTGACTCGTCTTATGAAGTTGACCTTGAGGCCTTCAGATAGGAATTCTAGGATAGGACGTTCCCAATACCACCTCGTCAGGGTATGGGAGACGCAACAGTATTAAGCTTAATACTAGGAGCACAAAGAAGCATGGGTTACCTGCAGAGGTCGAGGTCAGCTATGCGAGGACCAGGATGCTGCTTCCCCAAGAGACGGGAGAATGAAGAAAGAAGTAAGGGTCAGACCAGACATACTCTTTCATTCACGCAGACTAAGACCGGGTAACAACACCCTCAACCTACTGCTACTTGTCCAAAAAGGAGCCTGAGGTTAGACCAGCTGTTGTGCAGCCACCACAGGGCCGATAGAAAACGTATCGAGGCTCCTGTGGGTCACGTCTTGCAGGTAGTGGGCTGTGAAGGTTGTTTGACGCTTCCAGACCCCAGCTTGAAGTACCTGCGTCACAGAGAAGTTTCTCTTGAAGGCCAGGGATGTAGCAATACCCCTGACATCGTGGGCCCGAGGGCGACGTGACGGAGGAGGGTCAGGATTCAGGGCATGGTGGATAACCCTTCGAATCCAAGCTGAGATGGTGTTCCTGGTAACCCTCCTCTTAGTCCTGCCTGTGCTCACAAACAAAGCTCGCACATGAGGATGGACTGCAGCCGTTCTCTTCAAGTAGTGCCTCAGACACCTCACTGGACATAGTAGCAGCTGGTCTGGGTCGCTTGTTACAGAACGGAGACTCGCGATCCTGAAAGAGTCGAACCGAGGATCCGGCACTCCAGGATTCTGAGTCTTGGCAACAAACTCAGGGACGAACCTGAACGTTACCTCCCCCCATCCCCTTGAATGGGCGATGTCGTACGAGAGACCATGAAGTTCACTAACTCGCTTGGCCGAAGCCAAGGCGAGTAGGAAAGCCGTCTTCCAAGACAGGTGGCGATCGGAGGCCTGGCGTAATGGCTCGAAGGGAGGTTTCTTAAGAGACCTGAGGACTCGAACCACGTTCCAAGGAGGGGGTCTCACTTCCGACTGGGGGCAGGTAAGCTCATAGCTACGTATAAGTAAAGAGAGTTCTAGCGATGAAGAAATATCCACGCCCTTCAATCTGAAGGCCAAGCTTAAGGCTGAGCGATAGCCTTTCACTGCCGAGACAGAAAGGCGCATTTCTTCCCGCAGATACACGAGGAAGTCCGCTATTGCTGGAATAGTGGCATCGAGTGGAGAGATACCCCTTCCACGACACCAACCACAAAAGACTCTCCACTTTGCTTGGTAGACTCCCTAAGAGGACCTTCGCATGTGCCGAGACATTCTCTCCGCAACCTGTTGCGAAAAGCCTCTCTCCGCGAGGAGACGCTGGATAGTGTCCAGGCATGAAGCCGAAGCGAGGCTACGGCCCTGTGAGGGACGCCGGAGTGGGGTTGTCTGAGAAGCTCGTCTCGTGGAGGAAGCTCCCTCGGGAGTTCCGTCAGGAGCTGCAGAAGGTCCGGAAACCATTCCGCGTGATGCCATAGCGGAGCTACCAGTCATCGAACAGTTGACCGATAGTCTGGTCCTGTTGAGCACCCTTCTCATCAGACAGAACGGTGGGTCCTGTTGAGCACCCTTCTCATCAGACAGAACGGTGGGAAGGCGTACACGTCGATGTTGTCCCACCGTTGCTGGAAAGCATCTTGCCAGAGTGCCTTGGGGTCCGGGACTGGGGAGCAGTACAGGGGCAGCTTGAAGTTCAAGGCTGTCGCGAACAAGTCCACAGTCGGGGAACCCCACAAAGTCAGGACTTTGTTGGCTATCTGAGGATCCAAAGACTACTCGGTACTCACTATCTGCGAAGCCCTGCTCAGACTGTCGGCGAGCACATTCCTCTTGCCAGGAATGAAGCGAGCTGATAGTGTTATCGAGTGGGTTTCGGTCCACCTCAGAGTCTCTACTGCAAGATGGGATAGCTGTTGCGAAAAAGTGCCTCCCTGCTTGTTGATAATAAGCCACTACCGTGGTGTTGTCGCTCATCACCACCACGGGGTGACCCGCCAGGGACCGTTGGAACTGCTGAAGAGCCAGAAAGACGGCCTTCAATTCTAGCAGGTTGATGTGTAGGCACTTTTCTGATTCTGACCAAAGGCCTGAGGCCATCTGGTTCAGAACGTGCGCCCCCCACCCTTCTTTTGACGCGTCCGACAACAGAGTCAATTCCGGGGGGAGGACGAGAAGACTCACTCCCTTCCGCAGGTTCTCGTCGACCAGCCACCACCGCAAGTCCATCTGTTCCAGAGACCCCATTGGGATCAGAATGTCCGGGGAATCGGATTCTTGATTCCACCGGGACTTGAGCCGCCATTGAAGGGATCTCATCCTGAGGCGGCTGTTTGGAACTAGACGGGCCAGGGAGGATAGGTGGCCTAAGAGACACAACCACGATTGGGCGGGGAGTTCTTTTCGCCTGAGGAAGGGTTCCGCCACCCTCCTCAGTCTTGCTATTCGGTCGTCTGATGGAAAGGCTTTGTGGAGATTGGTGTCTATCAGCATGCCTAGATAAACCAGTCGTTGGGACGGCTGCAGAGAGGACTTCTCGAGGTTTACCACGATCCCCAGATCCTGGCAAAGATCCACAAGCCTGTCTCGGTGCCGAAGAAGGGTCGACTCCGAGTCTGCTAGGATCAGCCAATCGTCCAGGTAACGAAGGAGACGAATGCCGTTCCTGTGCGCCCAAGATGAAATCAGGGTGAAAACACTGGTGAACACCTGAGGAGCTGTGGAGAGACCGAAACACAGTACCTTGAACTGGTAGATCTTGTTGTCTAGGCAAAATCTCAGGTACTTCCTGGAAGACGGATGCATTGGGATCTGGAAGTATGCGTCCTTTAGATCCAGTGTGCACATGAAGTCTTGTGGTCTCACCGCAAGTCTGACCGTGTCTGCTGTCTCCATGCTGAACCGGGTTTGTTTGACAAACCTGTTCAGAGCTGAGAGATCGATAACGGGTCTCCAGCCTCCAGTAGCCTTCTCTACAAGAAAGAGTCGACTGAAGAAGCCTGGGGAGCCGTCCACGACCTCCTGGAGAGCACCCTTCTCTAGCATGGTCTCGACTTCGGCCTGAAGGGCCAGCCCCTTTGCTGATCCCGTGGCATAGGAGCTCAACGACACTGGATTCGCTGTCAGGGGAGTTTGAGATGTTGTGAACGGGACCCGATAGCCTTGGACGATCACTGAGACCGTCCAAGCATCGGCCCCGTGTTGCTGCCACCTGCGGACGCAACGCTGAAGGCATCCCCCCACAGGTGGACATGCAGGGGGACTGCCACCCCTAGGAGTCTTGCCTCCCCTGGAGGACTTACCACCCCTCTTGACCTTGGCTGGAAAGGGCTGGGGCTTAGACACCACCTTCTGAGCTGCCGGTGCCTGTTTGGGAGCCTTACGAGGCTGTTGCTGCTGTTGTGGCGGGGCTGAAGGCTTATAGGGCCGAGTTGTAAGAGCCCTATGGAGGAGGGAGTCCGTGCTGGATTTCCTCCACCTCTCAGCCGTTCGCTCCATGTCTTGAGGCTCAAACAGGTTCTCCCCCAGAAGGGAAGCATGTCGGAGCCTACACACATCCACGGCGGGGACCTTCAGATGGAATCTCTCGGACACAGCATCGCGACGCTTCAACACCGAGTTGGCCCACAGGGTGGTAACCAGGTGCGCCAAAAACTCGATGGAGCGGGTGCCCGAGAGCAAGAAGGTCTCTAGGGCCTTCCTATTGGTCTCCTTGGACAGGTCCTCTGATCGCAATAGGATGCCCAGAGATCCTAGACAAAAGTCCAGCCACGAAGTGGCCTGCACGGCACACTTAGCAACCTTCTCGTGGCTAAGGAACTCTGCCGCCGAGAACGACACCTGCCGGGCAGAGAGTTTCTCAAGGGGAACTCCCTTCGCCAGCTCCTCCACAGAGTGATGGAGAGGAAGAGCGAGGTTGTGCTCACCCAGGATCTCGAAATACCTCCTCTGCTGAAGACGAGGAGGAGGGATGAGCTTGTTCCCGGCAGTGGAACGACTGGAGGAGGCAAGAAGGGCGAGCTGAGCGTTGGCCCTAGCCCTGGCACTCTTCAGCCCCCGAGACCAGGGCAGAGCCGCACTGGTCTTAGGGGCCTTCCGAACGTCAAACATTTCATCCAAAATTGTGTCTTTGCCTTCACGGGGGGCGATGACTGGATCCATAAGCCCGTTAAGTTGCCTTATCAGGCTTAGGACCTGCCAGAAGGCATGTTCGGATTCTTGCTGTTCTCCTCCCTGCAGGCTGGCAGCTAAGTCTCCTGCCCCAGGGATCTCTTCCTGGGGTGACACGTGGACATTCCCCAGGGTAGTCGTGGGTTCCTGACGAATCCTTGCAGAGGATTTAGGGACGGTCTTGGAGTCCTTTTATTCCCTCCTGGGAGGGATACAGGATCCCAACAACGAGGTTCGAGGGGCCCCTTCCTCACGAGACGATTCTCCTGCATGAAGCGAAGTCTCCCCCCCTGGTGCCGAGGGGAAGACTACCGCCCCACTGGACTCACCTGAGGACGGAAAGGCCTCGTCCACGGGAGAAGGAGAGAGCACTCGTGCAGGAGAAGGGACCTTCGCGACCGACCTCTTGGGAACCAACTTCACCCTGGGGGAAGTCACCACGAAGTCCACTCCTCTCTTTCTCTTCAGCGTAGGAGAGACAGCCTTTGGTTTGTTACCATGGTCGGCGAGTGCTGGTTTCATAACCCTCACTAACGCCCGTGCCAGAGGACCAAACCAAGTCTGTTGCTCCAAGGACACAGAGTCCGAAATCCTCGCTAAAGGGAAAGGGATCGGGCGATCCTTTGGAGTGGAAACCACGGTACCTGCCTGAAAAGAAGGTGGGGAAGAATGATGTACTAACCTCTCCTCGTCCTGCACTACCAACCTGTGTTTGGGTGGAGGTGATCCAGAGTGCCGTCTAGGAGCACGCGTTCCTGCTGCTACCACCGGCTGCGGAATTCGCCGCGAACGATGGTCGCACGGGAGCGCAAGTGGATGATCGCGCGGGCGCACAGGCGAGCGGTCGCGCGGGCGCACAGGCGAGCGGTCGCGCGGGCGCACAGGCGAGCGGTCGCGCGGGCGCACAGGCGCGCAGGCAAATTATCGCGCGGGCGCGAGGGCAGGCAGGTGAAGAAACGCGTGTCCGAGGCGACGAACGCAAGCGTTGGCGCGACGGCGAGGAAACGCGCTGCCACGTGGGTGAGCGATGGCGAGCGATGGCGAGCAGCATGCGCAGGTGAATGACCGCGCAATGGCGAGCAGCATGCGCAGGTGAGTGATCGCGCGCAGGTGAGTGATCGCGCGATGGCGATCAGCATGCGCAGGAGGGCGATCGCGTGATGGCGAGCAGCTTGCACAGGTGGGCGATCGCGTGATGGGGAGCGATGGTGATCAGCATGCGCAGGAGGGCGATGGCGTGATGGGGAGCGATGGTGATCAGCATGCGCAGGAGGGCGATCGCGTGATGGCGAGCAGCTTGCACAGGTGGGCGATCGCGTGATGGGGAGCGATGGTGATCAGCATGCGCAGGAGGGCGATGCCGTGATGGGGAGCGATGGTGATCAGCATGCGCAGGAGGGCGATCGTGCGATGGCGAGCAGCATGCGCAGGAGGGAGATCGCGTGATGGCGAGCGATGGCGAGCAGCATGCGCAGGTGGGCGATCGCGTGATGGGGAGCGATGGTGATCAGCATGCGCAGGAGGGCGATCGTGCGATGGCGAGCAGCATGCGCAGGAACTGGAAGATAGCTGGCGCGTTGGCGAACATGTGTTTTTGACACACGCGCAGCACGATGTTGCATAGCCACAGGACCAGGTAGATGGTGAGCAGGGAGCTCAGCAGGAACTATAGGATGGTCAGAGACCGCAGGGCGAAGGTCCTCAAATGAGCGCTGACGCTCAGAAGAGAGCTGACGAGCAGGAGCGCTGGCGAGGAGGGCGAACATCAGGAGAGAGCTGACGAGCAGGAGAGTCTTGACGAGCAGGAGAGCGCTGAAGATCAGGAGAGCGCTGGCGAGCAGGAGAGCGCCTGTGCGCTAGCACTGCTCGAGGAAGGGAAGGATCCCTTAGCCCCGAAGGGACCGTTGCCCGTCGGGTGACGAGTTCTCCAGAAGGCGAAGATCTGGCAGGAGATGGTGAACGGTCTGCAGAGAGGTTCAAGGAAGACGGAGCTGTAGGTTGAGGCTGACGAGGAGAGTCCCCCTCGGAGGATGAAGACCCAAAAAGGCGCCTCTTAGTCCCCCTGTAAGGAGGAGGGAGGCCCTTGCGGCGTAGCGGACGGTGAGCCATACGGCGGAGGCGGCCTCGGGGAAGATCGTCGGGACCATCGGTCCTCCGAAGGGGAGTCTCCGTTAAAGCACTTCCCTCAGAAGGAAACTGAGCAGCAGCAGAGACCGAAGGACTCACTTCCCCCTTCGAAGGATGTACGGAAGGGGGAGGAGAGCCTTTAGCACCATCATCCGCAACAGCACCTGCGGCGGATTGCCCAACCACGTCGGAGGCCTCTGTCACCACGACGTCGACAATAGACAGAGGGTCTACCTCTGCTACCGCCGGCGACTGCTTAACAGCGGCCCCCAACGAGACAAGGTCAATAAGAGCGACCCTGGAGGGCAAGCCCTTAAGCCCCAGGGACGACCAAATCTGTAAAAGATCATCATTGGTTCAGGCATTATCAATAACCTCCCCCGGAGGAGGAGGGGGAACTGCTTCGCTATGGGAGGCGACGCCCTCTCCCCCTACCCAAGGTCGGGAAACAGAACAAGGGCCTGCGCTCCCACTCGGCCGACTCTCCTTAGGAGGCGGACGAGGGGGAGCTTCGGAGGTGGTTTGGGCGGCGGAAGAAGAGCCCCGAGAACCTTCCTCCTTCAAGGCTAACCCCGAAGGAGAACGGTCTCTCTTGGACTTCTTCTTACGCCGACGGCCAAACCTCTCCCACTGGGAGGCAGACCACTCCCTGCACTCACGGCACATGTTCTCCTGGTCACACCGTCAGCCCCGACATTGAGGGCAGATGGTGTGCGGATCCGTAGTTACGTCCGACATGAAAGTCCCACAAGGACGACCGGCAACTCCAGGGCATGTACGCATTATAAAGAAATAATAATGAAGGTCAACTTCCAACCAACACACACGCTGAAAAGAAAAAGCAGAAAATTAAAGGCTGTCACGAGGACGTTGAGCAGACACGTCTGATCACCGCCGAGCCAAAAGTGAAGTGAAGCAAGTCACCGGTGTGTGGAGGGGGGAGGGGTAGCAAGCTACCCTTCCCCACCCCCCGCTAACTAGCGCGGGGGTAATTAACCCTCGTTAAAACCATTGGCTCGTCATTTCAGCTGCGCTAAAAGGTAAACCCTCTGTAAATAGCGTGGTTTTTATTTCGGTTACGGAACAAACTTGTAATTTACATCCAAAAACAAACTTCATTCACTAACTTTAATGACTAAGGTTATTCAACTTATTAAGAATAACTCCATAACCTAACATTTTAGCAACTAACGAACATGACAAACAAGATGCATAAATCTGTTTAATCTGCAAGTTTCAAATCCCACTAAAGGCCTTTGAAAGTCACTCACGAGTGGCATATGCAAAGGAGAGGCATTTGTGATGTTATGTAATGTCCTAGGCACTGAACATATGAACAAGCGTCGATGCCTCTTCACCACCCAACTTATAACCAAGATGGACTAGACAATGACTGCCGAAGGCTTAAGAAGTAGGTCTGTGTCTCCCAAAACTACCAGCCTTAGCTCAAAAAGGACAACCCTTTTACCCCCAAGCTATTTGGAACTTTACAACCCTTAACCACCAGGCATTTTCTTTTTCAAGCAAGCACATTTTGCAATATGTTTTTTTTAAATTGCTCTAACAGCCTTAATTTTCATCATAGAGATGTCAGGTTGGTCTCATTATTTTGGAAAATGCCTGACGTTTCTCAAAGTTATCAAAAATATGTAAATAGCAGTATTTTGCAAGGACGTACCGCTACGTCCATGGCGGTAAAGGGATGAATTTTGTGAAACGTACCAGTATGTCCATTGGGGGTAAAAGGTTAAGATTGTGGGAACTTACAAACTAGTAAGATGCATGAACTCGGGGCCCATAAATTTCAAAGTCTAGGAATTCCATTATAACCCTCGTTTATCGCGGTAGATAGGTTCCAGTCACGGCCGCGATAGGTGAAAATCCGCGAAGTAGTGACACCATATTTACCTATTTATTCAACATGTATATTCAGACTTTTAAAACCTTCCCTTGTACGTAGTACTGTTAACAAACTACCCTTTAATGTACAGAACACTTAATGCATGTACTACAGTACCCTAAACTAAAACAGGCACAAATATTAAAGGTGATTTTATATCATGCATTTCCTAAACATGCTAAAAAGCACGATAAAAAATGGCAACCAATGTTTTGTTTACATTTATCTCTGATCATAATGTAGAAACAAACTGGAGGTAGAGCTTTGCTTATTACCCAGACATATTTCCCATACTTTTCCCTTAGAACTACATCACATCTTCCTACTTTAGATATATAGATATACATACATATATATATATATATATATATATATATATATATATATATATATATATATATATATATATATATATATATATATATATATATATATATATATATATATATATATATATATATATGTGTGTGTGTGTATATATATATATATATTTATATGTATACACATATACATACCTACATATATACATAAATACATGCATACATATATATATATATATATATATATATATATATATATATATATATATATATATATATATATTACTGTATATATATGGGTTATGGAAAAAATCCGCCAAGTGGTGAATCCGCGATGGTCGAACCGCGAAGTAGCGAGGGTTCACTGTACTACTAAATCACATCATCATCATGAAACTACGATTACCTGGTAATTATTTAAATATAATGGTGTTGTTCAACACTTATTCAGCTAATCTACAAACCTGGTGAATGCCTGAGAAAAAAATCCCAAAATGTCCCGTTTTATGGTAGAGGCCAGGTGACCCATTACTGTACTGTTAAGGTAACTAGATGACTCACAACCAGCAATACTGTAGGTCTTTTGATGGGAACATGTTGGTAGGCTCTTTGAATCCAGTGATGTGTCTACCTTTCTGTTATGCATCACAAATACTTTCAAATTCATTCAGAATTTGGTAATTGTCTAACACCACATTCTAGGTACCAATGTTGAATCTTAATCTATTGTATGAATTATTTATCATACAGTGCAGTATAAATTACATGATATACCTGTATGGCCACTCATACAGTCTTCATAATCGAGCATAAAAAAAATAATTTACGCCATAAAAATATAAACCAGATCTCTGCAATAATTAATCTTTCACCCAACCAACTCCAGACATACTAAATACAAGTACCAGCTGAACTCAGTTGAGTCCCTTGTCAGGCTGGGAGGAACGTAGAGAGTAGAGGTTCCCTTTTTGTTTTTGTTTCATTTGTTGATGTCGGCTACCCCCCCCAAAATTGGGGGAAGTGCCTTGGTATATGTATGTATGTACAAGTATCAGTTATAAAGCAGTAACCTCAATTCATTTATGGAACATGTAATTCAGTCCAAATAAATTAATTCACGGAGTTTTAACATCCCCTATTGAAAAATAAAAGAGTTTCTTTCTTCAACGCTGTTTAGCAGTCAGCTATTGGGCGCAGCAAACTGATCCCTCATACAGTAAAAGTGGAGAGTTGATAATGTCATTGATCAGACTGGAAATCATTGCTAAACATAACCTGGACAGGATGTGTTAGGTTTATCATGCTTTACTATTACAGTCATACAAATAAAAATAGCCCAGCGGCATAGTAAGAAATATGAAACCAATTGTTCAAATTGTTCTAAAAGCACCAAAATTGGCACACATGTGGATTAATACATTCTGAACAATTTTGGATATGGAGGCATTCAAGATTCTCCCCGTAGCACATTTGGCGGCCATTTTTCAAAATGGCCGCTATTTACCGTTAGCGTCATTGAATATGTACCATAATTTGTCTTTTTGTGGATGCTAAAGGTGATAAGTGTGCTAGAGGTGATAAGTATTGTACAATTACACATACTTCTGTGCTTACCAAATAATTTGGCTACCATTTCACAAGAAAATGAATTTTACTTTGCAGCGGCAGCGTTGGTGGCAGTGACGGCGGCTGCAGTAATAGTATAGTGTTGATAGTCATGGTGCTTGTAGTAGTAACTTGTGGTAACATGGTGGTGTTTTGTGTCTTTGCAGGTGAGGCAGCAGCAGCACCACCTGACATCAGAGACGCGTTGTTCCAGACTGCAGCCATGGCAAAGAAGTTCCAACTGGTCGATACTTTTGAGCAACGTACTCCCACAACACCTCCTGAGACAAACTGGAAGCTGTGTCTTGTATGTCAAGAGGAGACAACAGAGTCACTTGTCTGCCCAGTACTGTCTAAACGCCGAGACCCTGGGAGTGGATACACGACAATGGCTGCAAACTTGGTCAAATTTGATGAACTCGGAGAACTGCCAAGAACTGTTCAGTTACAGAGACTAGATGAAGGACAAGGTGTTGAGGCGACAATGGTTGCCCACCAGGCCAAGTGGCATAAAACATGTATGCTCAAATACAATAACACAATGCTACGAAGGCGCTGGATGGTTGCCGGACCGGAGGTTGCTAGAGTGATTGTGGAATTTGACGACTTCAATCTGCATCCACACGATCAAGAGGAGACACGTCACCACGAAGAGACACCAAGTGTGCAGAACACTTTTGCCAGAGATGTGCGCTCACTCGTGGCCGTCATTGAAGAGCTGGGCAACCCTTTCGAGGAGGACAGTCAGGACTTGCTGGTGCTCGACACAAAGGAGATCGCAGACCCTGCAGTCATAGAAACAGTCCGTAACGCCAAGCAGATTGGCCAAGACCAGTTTGAAGCATTCTCAAAGGAATGCATCGTGGACAGAACCAAGTCCATTGAGGTGGCAATCCACCGGAACAAGCTACCACTGTTTGCGACCAAGAGAGGACCCAATATACCCAAAGGAAAAGAACAGGTCAAATCTCTGAAGAATGATGTTGCGCTCTTCGCACGATTATATATCGGCTGCCAGACCCGTGATGGGAATCTAGAAGAGTTCTTCAGGCATGAAAATCAGCAATGCCCTCCAGCTTTATCTGACGGAGGGAGACTGTACCTAGGGAGCAAGAGTGACTTGCTGGTGTGCCTTGAAGGCCATGCTGAGCCTCAGTTTGAAGCTCCTACTGTCACTGCTGTTGTCCTCGATGGAGCAGTAATCGTACAGATGTTGAAGCCGGGTACTGCCAACACGTTCGAGGAATATGCACAGCAAGTGTTCATCCCATACGTTGTACAACGTTTCCAACATGTATCACATCTTGACCTTGTGTGGGACAGCTACAGAGCAGATTCCCTGAAGGCATCAACCAGAGAACAGCGTGGAAAGGGAGTACGTCGGCGTGTTGTCGACTCAGCAGTCATACCAGGAAATTGGCAAAGTTTCCTGCGAGTTGATAGCAACAAAGTGGAGCTCTTCAGCTACCTCTCCACCATGCTTGCAGAGTCCTTTCAAGAAGAAGGCAAGGAACTGGTCGTCACTGATGGGGAGCAGGTGATCTGTGTTCCACAGCAAGAGGATGTCAACTCACTCGCACCATGCAACCAAGAAGAGGCAGACACCCGCATGATGCTACATGTAGCACATGCTGCACAACATGGTCACCACCAGATACAGGTTCGAACAGTAGACAGTGACGTCGTGGTCCTAGCAGTGATGGTAGTCCAGAAACTACCAGCTGGAGACGAACTCTGGGTAGCCTTTGGGACAGGCAAGAACTACCGCTACATTGCAGCCCATGAAATAGCTTCCTCCCTTGGTCCAGAGAAGGCATGTGCTCTTCCAATGTTCCATGCCATCACAGGGTGTGATACTGTGTCAGCCTTCGTCGGACATGGGAAGAAATCTGCCTGGGCAACATGGAACACGCTGCCAGAACTCACTGATGCCCTGCTGAGTCTGGCAAATGCACCCACAAGCATCCAAGAGGATACAATGCATGTCATCGAGAGGTTTGTCATACTCCTGTATGACCGCACAAGCAAATGCAAGGACGTCAACAAGGCGAGAAAGCAGCTCTTTGCAAAGACGAACTCTGTTCAGAACATCCCGCCAACCTACGCTGCTCTGGAGCAGCATGTGAAGAGATCTGCCCTTCAGGGTGGTCATGTCTGGGGCCAGGCATTGGTACCAACGCCCGTGCTCCCTCCACCAACAGACTGGGGCTGGCATCGGAGTGATGATGGGCTCTACACACCACTCTGGACCAGACTCCCTGAGGCATCCAAGGCCTGCTATGAGCTGGTGTCTTGCGGATGCAAGAAAGGCTGCAAAAACCGCTGCAAGTGCAAGAACGCTTCACTGCAATGCACTGGTCTATGTTTCTGTGAAGGCGAATGCCAGTAGATTGGGACAGAAAACTTGCTAACCAACATTATGATCTGTAGACATTCATAATTCTGGTGACCAGATTTGAAAAGTTCGGAATCATAATTAACATAGTGTGGCAAAATCTACGTTATTGTATTACATGTATGTACTGCAGGATTACACAAGTACTGTGCCTAGAGACTGGGCTTTTGGTCGACTATATAACTACAATCTGACCATACTGTAAACTTCCCGTACTCTGTGTATTATTTTGACTAGCAATTTTGCCAGCAATTTGAAATAAAAAAGCAACTTGAGCAATTAAAGTGTGTTCCTGAAATCAGGTACTGGTTATTAGAGGTATTATGCCATTGAGTATTGAAATCTTCATCAAATGTCCACTTTTTCCACAAAATGGCGGCCAGTTTGGGGGCCATTTTTGAGAAGATTCATCTAAATATCTGTTAAACATTTATTGATGTTAATTCTGATGTAAAAAGAGGGAATTTTGGCCCATCTAGCACCAAACTAACGACACATAATGAAGTCTATGTAATGACGCTAATGTTAAATGGCGGCCATTTTGAACAATGGCCGCCATATCTTCCTAAGGGCTAATCTTGAATGCCTCCATATCCAAAAATGTTTAGAATATATTAATCTACATGTGTGCCAATTTTGGTGCTTTTAGACCAATTTGAACAATTGGTCTGCTAAGCCACTGTACTAAAATAAGTTAAAACCATAATAAAACCTTTAAAAAAAAGATAGGTTTTACATTTTTTACAGCATATGCCTAAGTTAAATGATAATGACTAAATTCTGCTTTCTTAGTTTTAAAACTCAAAGGTTTTAATATAATAATTTATTTTGTGTATGGTACAAATACTGTACTCTAAATTTACGCCTATTGAACCTATATAACCTAAGAAAGAAACAATCAAATTATCCTAATTATGAACATAAAATCGGCGGTATGACTAACCAATGGACTTTAGCTATACGTCACAACCCTAGTCCCAGGGAGGCCATTTCGCCCCGAGGTGTGACTGGGGCCAAATCATGCAGTTATATAATGAAGTAAAAGTTAAAGAGTTTGGAAGCCGGAACCGGGGTTAAATACAGGGCTAGAAATTCGGAGATGTTAGGAGTTGAAGATGAAATCAATGGTTTGATTTACACCATCATAGCATTGTGAGCTTTTGAATTTCACAAAACATAGCAGAGGGAGCAAATGAAGAATAACAGCAAAGCCATTACTATATAAACTAGAAGGGCATTCAGAGCGCAGACCTCCGCCACGACAGCTTATTTCTCAACCATTTGCTTGACCTCTGACCTTAACATGTAGTAATTGGCGTGGATTTTCATGCATTCAAATATGAACCAAACCTAAAGTCTCTGTGACAAAGATGTCGAAACTTACGGCTGATTACGTGAATTGGACATTTTGCTTGACCTTTGACTAAATTTAATCATTTCCAGCTTTTTACATAACAGTTAATCCCTGCAAGTTTCATTACTCTACGATAAAAATTGTAGCCAAGAAGCTATTCACAAACAAACACACAAACAGGGGATAAAACATAACCTCCTTTCAACTTCGTTGGCAGAGGTAATAACCTTTAAGTGTGTCAGTTACCTTAGCTATACATTATTTGGTAAATTTTGTTTAGACCTGGGATGAAATAGGGTCAAACAATACCTGCATACTGGTGTGTTTTGATTGAATCTGATCTAAATTTCTATTGGAAAATTTTAGTTTCAACAATAAAGAACCACCAACAAATAAAAAGAAAGGGGGACCAGTATGGGAATTTGAAGTTTTAGACCAGGGGAAAACACAAAACTATTTATCGGTAAATTCAGGGATGCAACCTAACCTAAGCCAAGGTACAGTACTGGTACGCCTTATTTACAATTAATTACCGATGAAAAAATAACACCCTATTACTTTTCAATATAGGTCTAGGTCACAAGCTAAACTATAAGAAGTCAAAATTTCAGTAACATATACTACAGAAGCCTATTAGGAACTAACCACTTTAAAATGCACAAACTAAATACAGATGGCATAAATTCCCAATAAACTATATAAAAAGATGCCCATGAGATAAGAAGTTATTCAGTCACCTGCCTAATAGTGACTTAAAATAAGAAACATCTATGGTGGGCTACAGTACTATAAGTTCTTCGGGGATTTTGTGGCATGCTGGATACACCATATAGGTAAAGGTAAAGTAAGTAAGGGTAGGGTAAGGTTGAAAAAAAGATGGGGTAGGGTAAATAAAGTAAGTTAGGGAAGGATGAATAAAGTAAGTTAGGGAAGGTTGAATGAAGTACGATAGAGAAGGTTGAATACAGTATGTTGGGGAAGGTTGAATACAGTATGTTGGGGAAGGTTGAATACAGTATGTTGGGGAAGGTTGAATACAGTATGTTGGGGAAGGTTGAATAACGTATATTAGGGTAGGTTGAATAAAGTATGTTAGGGAAGGTTGAATAACGTATGTTAGGGAAGGTTGAATAAAGTATGTTAGGGAAGGTTGAATAAAGTAAATAGGGGAAGGTTGAATAAAGTATATTAGGGTAGGTTGAATAAAGTAAATAGGAGAAGGTTGAATAACGTATATTAGGGTAGGTTGAATAAAGTAAATAGGAGAAGGTTGAATAACGTATATTAGGGTAGGATGAATAAAGTAAATAGGGGAAGGTTGAATAAAGTAACCTGGAGAAGGCTGAATAAAGTACACTGTAGGTTGAATGAAGGTGTGCATGTACGATGACTGGTATTCCCTATGACTCCCTTATTTTCAACCATATCACCAAGAATTTGGCAGTATAAGAGGAGCTGCAAGGGGTTCACCCCCAGTTGGGTAAGGAGTTTCAAAGTCACTACATACCCAAAATTGCAATGCAGAAAATGGCTGTTACCCTAGAGAGTATATCCATAAGAACTTAAGAGCTGATCCTATATTATATTTATATGAGGGGAACATAACTGATGCGCACCAGTATTAGGAACATCCAAGTTGGAACTTGACGTGAAAATATAAAATAAGAAGAAAAATCAATATGGTATAGGTGTTAATGTAATGCTATTATTTACGAGTACGTTGATTAATGAACTAACGCTCATTAACCCTAATTATTAACTAACAGGTCTTTGCTAAGCTGTAGCTCACTTCACTCGCAACTAAACATTGCATAATTGTTTATCTGTTCTGGCAAGCGGTACATGTTTCGGAACAGGCTGCGTTACAGGCGTTAGCCAAGTGGACGAGTATTTTGCCCGACAAAATTCGGTGACTTAACCACCTATACAATGCCGGTATGACGGTCTGAACGATCCCCCGGTCTCAGAATACTCCTTGATATTCTGCGCATGTGCGAACATTGCCGTTTGCCAGTGCATACGAGGTTGATGTTTTATTTTCCTGTAATGTTAGCGTGCGCAGCTCAACATTACCACTTGCCAGTACATACGAGCTTGATGTTTTATTTTCATGCGAGTGAAGCGAGCTAATGGCGGAAAAGAACCATTATACAATGTCAAGGAGAATTCTGAGACCGGGGGATCGTTCAGACCGTCACACCGGACAACCTGGAAACGAGCTGACTATGGTATGAAGTGACACAGGAAAAAGGAACAAGCTGTCTTATAGCAAGAATGTTTTCCTCGTCCGTAACTATAATAAAACCCGAGGTGATCCTTTCCCAGTTAGGACACGACCTGTAGGTTAGGTTAGGTGGGGAAGTTTAGGTTAGGAGATGCCCTATACACGACGGAGGTCCTGTCCGTCGTTATACAAAAGCTGCAAATAAAGTAAGTAAGGGTATGTTCAACTTCATTTACTTATTTTATAAACTGTAACCAAAAAATTGCAGCTTTTGTATAACAACGGACAGGACCTCCCCCGTGCATAGGACATCATTTAACTTAAGGTTCCTCACCTAACCTAACCTAACCTACAAGCCGTGCCTTTATTAATTGGGATAGGATAACCAGGATTTCATTATAGTTACGGACGAGGAAAACTTTCCTACTATTAGACGGCTTTTTCCTTTGGTAAAGTTTTACTGTATTACAGGTTCACCAAACTTCCGTCAAACAATCCCGGTAAGTAACACCAATAAATGATTGGTTCACAACTGTTTAAATTAAAAGGTAGACATACCTTTCAAGGTCAAAGGCTGGAACTTTATGACCATTCCTGGAAGCGACTATTACTTAATGACATGTTATTACTCATTTATACCAAATATTACAAAATCAAGCCGGCGCCGGTAATGACAATCTAAAAAGCACAACTAAATGACAGGTCTACGATTGTCAAAAAAAGAAAAAAAAACTTACCTTCCATGTGCCAAGACCAAAGGCTGGAACTTTATGGCCATTGTTGAAGGTCAAGTATGGAACGTCAGGGGCAGACATTTCTGAATTTGATACAAAATGCTGTAGTGATTTATAATCTGAAGTTCAGTTGGAGAGGCGGATCACGTATGTAAGTGTACACTTTGTGATGTGTCAAGAGCGACTGAGCGAGTGAGCGATCTAACGATATTTACAGCTGCAAGCGATACTTCCATAGTTGCCAACTCGTATTATTTTTCATTTAATTTTCAAGAATTAACATAAAGCATAAACAAAATAACTTTAAAAATTACTTTATAATAAATTTCGCAATTAAATGGTAAATTTCATATTAATTTGCAATGTATTATCATAAAAGAATCGAGAATAATAAATAGTTAACTGCAACCATAACAATTGACAACACATCTATGCTGTTGTCTTAAATTCTGGCCGTGCCTTCATAGCACCGCCCCTGAATTCCTTTTGGGTTTATATTTCACAAAATTATTGTTTGTAATTTCATATAGATTTTAACTTTATAATTAGGCAAAATAGACATTTGCTCTTGTAAATCATTTTCACTATAATTAAAAGTATTCTTTAGATAAGACAATTTTACCGGTTCGTCTTTTATCTCTGCATGTGTTATCTCATCCCAAAACATATTTCATAACTTTATTAATTCTGTTGATGATGCTGAAAATTGATATCCATCCAATCTTGGACAGGCAGACGGTTGGACATAACTAAGAGTTGAATATGTCCTTGGGAATAAAATTACCACTCAGTGAGTCCCTCGAGCGCTGCATACTATTGTATCTTTTTTTCTTCTTGTTTATTTAAATTTCATAGTTCATATACGAAACGTCTATTTCATTGGTGATACTGTTCTTAAAATATTTCATCGTGATCCTTCATTATCTCCCTTGTAGTTTATTTCCTTTCCTCGCTGGACTATTTTTCCCTGTTGGAGCCCTTGGGACTTGTAGCATCCTGCTTTTGCAACTAGGGTTGTAATAATAATAATAATAATAATAATAATAATAATAATAATAATAATAATAATAATAATAATAATAATCAGGATAAGAATCCAGGGTTTAAAATTAATATATCACGAACAGCTCCCATTGGATGCCTTAAAATTAATAATAATATCAAAGTAAAGTAAATTTAAGGTTCGAATTTCCCGGTATTCTTATACGAGTAGGGTGAACAAGACGTGTTAGCCCGGTTATAAATAAAATATATTGATCAATACACCCATTTCTCTTACAGTTGACATTAAACACAGTAGTAGCCTTTATACGTATATGAATACCTTATAATGGTGTGTACTGAACCAGAAATTGGTGCATGAAAGTATGGGATTTGTGATATTAAAGGTTAAAGGTTTCTGGTTTCAGTAACAGTTTTATCTGAATAGAAGTTCACTAGAATGTTAGCCGGGAAACCCCGCCCCAACTGTGTTGTCCAACCACAACAGTGGCCTCCCAGTAAACAGCTTAAACTCTCATTTATGGGTAGGATCGATCTGATGTCATGCTAATACTAGGCGAACATGTTACCACTGTACTAGCATGGAGGCTAGTATTTACCACGCATGATGTTCAAGTGCATATATTAAGCAAGGTAAAACGTCACACGAGAAAGATTATATTTTTTGAATACTTGTAGAAATATGACAATCTAGTTCAATTGTACAGAAATTCTAGTGTCTTAATAGAGTTGATATACATACAGTAGTTTAAGATTCCTTCACCAACTCATTTGCAAGTGTTAATAAAACTGTTGTTTTGTAGTTTTATTAAAATACTGTAAGGGACTTTTTGGAATGGATTCAAAATTTAACCATAAAACGTTACCAGATATGAAGATAAGACTAAAGGACTTTATCAGATCTGATGCAAAGAGAATATATATTTTCTTTATAACTTTATCTCCTTATCTCTGGTGTGCTCTCACAATACCGAAAACAGATACCCTGTTATCTGTAGATTTGTGCTAAACTATAGTACAAACAGTAGTTTCTGTAATATGATAACGAATTAACTGAACTTTGTACACTTGCAAATAAGGCATGATTGACTACCACTTACTTCACTCTGACGGCTGCTTTTCCGGTCCCATACAGCAGGGGAACCCCACTCTCTATAACAAGACCTCTACTGTCATTTTATCTTGTTCGTTCAGAGTATTCAACATTTCATATCACATATTAGTCATTTACTGTTAAATCGTCTCTTTCAAACGACTCACATAATAAGAAATTCTTCAGTTTCCTCTTGGAAGCCACAATGTCTTCAGTCATTCGGATGTCTCGTGGAAGCTTATTATATAGTCTACTATCTAATATTAATACCAATTCCCTAATATCGCAAGAGGGTCTGCCCCTCTCTTTTATTCTTCTCCTGTACTTCTCTTTCTCCCTATTTCCTTAATCTTTCCCATCCGAGTACCTGCCTTTGAGCTATAAACTGGATTGTATCCAGGGGTACTCTTCCTTTCCCCATATTCCCCACTTCCCTATTCTTATTATTATTATTATAGTCTACTACCTTGCTTTTCATTTGAATAGTCTAGGGTACAATCCCAAATGAAACAGAAACGTGTATATATATATATATATATATATATATATATATATATATATATATATATATATATATATATATATATATATATATATAATGTATATATATATATATATATATATATATATATATATATATATATATATATATATATATATATATATATATATATATATATATATTCAGCTATGTGAATCCATCCTCGACTCTTCCAAAATCCTTATCAACTCTGTAACACCATCTTCCAACCTTTCCAGTTTACTCGGTGGTTCTCCTTTTTATATTTTCCAAACTGACTATCAGCGCCATGAGGCACGACACCTTGAACCTTTCAAATTGCCTATGAGCTCTGTGGCTTCCTTCCTTTAACATTCCAATATGACAATGAGCTCCATGACTCCTTCCTTCAACCTTCAAAATTGTAAACCAGCTCTGTAATCCAGTCCTTACAAATTGCCCATCAGTTCTGTGGCCTCTTCCTTGAACCTTCCAATTGTCAATCAGTTCTACAACCTTCCAAATTCCTCTTAAGACCCATGGCCCCATTCTTGAATATTTCAAACTGACATCCAGCCCCGTGAACCGCTACTCCAACCTTTCTAATTGCCCACCAACCTGATACCACATCTTTTATGCTTCCAAAAGGCCAATCAGCTCTGTAAATCCTAGCATTCGTCCTTCCAAATTGTCAATCATCTCTGTAATCCTAGCATTATCTTCCCACTTGTCAATGAGCTCTGTAAATCCTAGCATTCAACCTTCCAAATTGTCAATCAGCTCTGTAATCCTAGCGTTATCTAACCACTTGTCAATGAGCTCTGTAAATCATAGCCTTCAACCTTCCATATTGCCAATGAGCTCTGTAATATTAGCCTTCAACCTTCTAAATTGCCAATGAGCTCTGCAATTTTAGCATTCAATCTTCCAAATTGTCAATGAGCTCTGTAATCTTGGTCTTCAACCTTCCAAATTGTCAATCAGCTCTGTAATCTTAGTCTTCAACCTTCCAAATTGTCAATCAGCTCCACAATCCTAGCTTTTAACCTTGCAAATTGTAAATGAGCTCTGTAATCCTAGCCTTCAACCTTCCAAATTGTCAATCAGCTCTGCAATACTAGGCATCAACCTCCCAAATGGCCCTTTAGTTGTGGCCTACTCTTTGGAATTTCCAAACTAATAAACAGCTTCATGAGTCCCTGCTTGAAGCTTCAAATTGCAAATTAGCTCTTTTGCATACTTACCTTCAAAATTGCCCGTCAGTTCCATGATCCATTTCTTGATAATTACAAACTGCCAAGCTGCTCTGTGACCCCTTCCTTCTGAAATACAAATTGGCCATCTGCCAAGTGGCTCCCTCTTTGGACTTTCCAAATGTACAATCAGGTAAGTGACCTGTTACTCTACCCTTCCAAATTACCCATTAACTTTGTAACCGTTGTCCAGCTTTTCAAATTGCCACTTACATATGTAACTTCATCCCTCAACCTTACAGATTGCAACCAGCACTGTAACGTCATCCTTTTACCTTCCAAATTGCCAATCAGCTTTGGGAATACCAATTATCTTTGCGGTCCCCTTCTTCTTGAACATTCCAAATTGCCAATCAGCTCTGTGACATCATATAACAAGTTTACTAATTTCCAATTGGCTCTGTATTCTCCGTCTTATTTTCACTTATAGAATAATAAAAGAATAATTAAAACTTGCATTGAAACATCTATTCTCTTATCTGACACATTAAACCATATTCTTGGCATCCATATACAATCCTAATCTTGATTTTCTCTGACATAAACCTTTAATTTTCTTTGCTTATAAACAGTTCTTTTCCTTAACAACATGCAGAGCATCAAAAAAATTAATTTTTCCTATCATTATTCCTATACCACAAACTTTTTTTGTAGTCATATATACCCTTGGGAAGCTACTAAAGGAACCTTCCATCAGGACGTCATGGCTCTAGCCCCAAAAATAGTACTTTTCCTATCATTATTCCTATACCGCACTTTTTTTGTAGTCATATATACCCTTGGGAAGCTACTAAAGGAACCTTCCATCAGGACGTCATGGCTTGAGCCCCAAAAATAGTATTTTTCCTATCATTATTCCTATACCACAAACTTTTTTTGTAGTCATATATACCCTTGGGAAGCTACTAAAGGAACCTTCCATCAGGACGTCATGGCTTGAGCCCCAAAAATAGTATTTTTCCTATCATTATTCCTATACCACAAACTTTTTTTGTAGTCATATATACCCTTGGGAAGCTACTAAAGGAACCTTCCATCAGGACGTCATGGCTTGAGCCCCAAAAATAGTATTTTTCCTATCATTATTCCTATACCACAAACTTTTTTTGTAGTCATATATACCCTTGGGAAGCTACTAAAGGAACCTTCCATCAGGACGTCATGGCTTGAGCCCCAAAAATAGTATTTTTCCTATCATTATTCCTATACCAAAAACTTTTTTTGTAGTCATATATACCCTTGGGAAGCTACTAAAGGAACCTTCCATCAGGACGTCATGGCTTGAGCCCCAAAAATAGTATTTTTCCTATCATTATTCCTATACCAAAAACTTGCACCTACACTATATTTCCTACATTTCCATGAATATTCTCACCAATCAACGCAAGAATCATGAAAATTCTCATCATCTTTCATATCACCATGTCGGATGTCTCATATGCTTGATTTAGGTCTGTGTACTATTGGAAAGGGATCTCTGGTAGTGGTATCACTCGCCCCAGTTTTAATACCGACACCCTCTTAGGGGTGAGCGAGCTGGATATATTCCTAGCATTCCCTGCAACTTTTTTCTCTGGTATATTTAGCAGTATTTATACCTTTGAAATGGTGCTTTAAGGAACATTTCACTGGGCGACACAGGTTCCTCACCCAGAAATAGATTTTTCCTTCGTCAAAATCCCTTTCTCATTTACTCCTAAACTCTCCCATTAATTGTTTAATACTGATTTGGTTCTCAGAGTTTCTTCAGCCATAGTGTGCGTCTTCATCCTGTTACTTTCATGTTTATCCTACTGTTCCTCATTGTCCATTGTTCTTTTTCATACAATATTTCAGATTCTCTCAACCAAATAAACCAACTTACATGCTCTCCAGGTGATAAGAACACTCAAAATGTATCTTGGGTTTAATTTTAAAATTCAAGATACTTTCCTGGGGATCCTCATTACTCCTTGTGCTCTACACATTACGAGAGGTTTCACTTTACTTATTTTCAAGGGTGTCTGCAATCAAGCCACCATACATTAATCTAGTTTACTTCAACGATACAATTTCTTTTTTTTAGGAGAATTAACATTCAGATTACAATTTTCTTGATAGTAGCTTTGTAAGGAGAAAGTAGTACAAACAATACCGTATCTCCACTATATAATTCCTTCTAAGGAAAAAATATTTAGGATATTTCGATACTAAAGGTCATTCATGATTGGCAGAGGCAAGAGTAAGGTCATGGGGGTGTCGAATAATGTCCTAAAGACGGATATGGCAAGCTCATATTAAGTATAGCGATATGCCTAGTAAGACGGCATAGTTTAGTCTGTATTTATCATATGCCATTCTAATTAAGACCCGACATATGTCAGGGGGGTCAAGATAATGGAATAACCCTTCGAATAGCAGCATCTTTAAAATCAGTCTGGGTATAATATAACGAACACAGAATCACAAACGGACAACACGTTCTACCTTGATACTTTTGTTTAAATGTCCATCTCTAATGCGTCTTTGCCATCTTACTGAAATAACTGTTGACCCATAAGCTCTTATAAAATCTACCAATATTCTACTCCCTATAAAATCTTAATGAAGTGATAATTGTATAATATTAATTAGCCTCCATTTGATAATAAAGCGAGCTGAGTGCATACTTGTGGAGAAATAATAAATTCTTGGGTGGTCTGTCATGCATACAGTGGCCAAGTCCCATCTCCAGCTCTGCTAGGTCCAGGCAATGGCTGCTGATGACTCAGAAAATATGACAGGTCACAAACTTGGCAATAGGATAGTAAGGAAGGTCATGATTTTACGTATGAACTCGGGGCTTACAGATCGTGAGACATCGACGAGCTAGGTCGCCACAATCCTTGAAGCTATTTTCACTTTTAGGTGTGATCACTCCTGATACATTGCACACTTAAATGATTAATACTGTATTCTTCAGTCTCCTTTTAAAAAGTTGTTATATTATGCATACTAAAGTATTTCTTTCTTGAAAATTTATAGCATACATTATCTTGACTGGAGAAGTGTCCTATACCATTTTGCTTAAAATTGACCTTGAAATGTCCAGGGAGTGTTTTTCAAAAGTTATCAGCTATCCTACTCTCAATGTTGGTAGAAATGAATGATCTGGCACCAATCTGGAGATTTCATATCATATTCTCTGCCACTGTCTTCTATTTCTAAACCCAGGCCAATTTAAGTTTCAGTTTTATTGTGACTGAAAAAGAAGGTAAAAAATACAAATATGATTACATAATGCAGAATTGAGAGTAATATTCTACGATTGACGTGTGCACATAAATCTCATATTGACAAGTCTACTATAATGAGCATATTTATCACTAATATAACAACTGAACTAAGACAAATATGGATTTGGTTATACCTGTACACAAGCTACATATGAAATAAAAAAAGGTATATTGAAGAACTATTTCCCTTTTTTTGGATTGTTCTGGTAGGAGAATTTTGTTCCATATCTCTCTCAATTCATTACATCAACTCTCATGGGAATGTTTGTAACATTCCCATACTCTTCTCATGGATGTTATTGATTTATCTCCATTTCAGCACACTGCATATGTAGGGATGGATCATTCCTTTAATGAAGAAACAAAAAGACAGAAGTGGTAAGCAGTCTGATCTTTTCAAAACAATACTTTCAACTTTAACAGGAAATGTTTTAAAAAGAACCTTTCAATTATACCATACTGAATTCATAAAAATACAAATACTATAAAGGGGAAATGAAACTCCATTTCTTAATTTGTGTGTATTTTTTACAAGCTGGCATCTTTAGAAGTCTCATCCAGAGGATATGGATGCAGTAAATAAGAAAACACATGTAAACTCTTCCTATGTACCCTTACGGAAAGACCTGCTATACACAGGGTAAAAGAAAAAAGAATTTTCGGTTTGGAAAATGCTTTGTTTGATTGTATTGTGCTGTATATGAAAGAGTAATGAGAAAGTCCAAAGTTGAAAAATTCAAATTTTAGAAAAAATATCTATGATAATTTAATGACTTGTAAATACAACATATAAAAAAATCTTTAAAGTTGCTGATACCTTTACCGAAACAATCCCACTTTAAGAGGAAACAGAACTATGAATATATAAATATAAACTTATACAAAACTGGTTTAAAAAAGTAAGCGAAGATATATAAAATCTGCCAGGACAACGTACCAATGATATGTAATACAAATTAGATCTAAATGTTCAAGAACTTGAGCTGTAAAAATGACTATATTTCAATGTGATGTACGTGTTTTATAAGTCCAACCTAGACTTTTCTTATACTGGAAGTGTGATTGGTATTTATCAACAAGCATTCTGCTATAGGATATCTTCAATTCAAATAACTTTTTGAGGGCAATGAAAATGCTCTATACACGATGCTTCATGAGAAAAATAGAAATTCAATGGATAGTTCGGTAGTTCTGGACTTCCTATGGGATCAACGCATGTAACTTTTTAAAAAATTTCCCCTGACAGTAATAACATGTTGGTGTTTGGAAAAAGTAAAACGGCAGCGGCATCGCTGAGCCGGTATTTCAGACAGCAGGGAGGACACCCTTAAGATGAGACTTAATCAATTTGTAGAATTCACAAAGAGTGAGGTAGGAGAAGATCCCTCAAATGACCTACAGCAATAAGTATCCAGTGTTACATTTAATACATTACAGATCAAGTGCTAATGTACATCCATTTGTGAATTCTCCAGTTAAGAGGGAAACTGGCTGTGAGATCAACTAAATACAGGTTATGTCACATGTAACGTGGGTTATGTAATGGTGGGACCACTCGGCTACAGGAGAACTCTGTAAATTCATTTACAAAGTTACCCAGAGCAAATGGCAATTTTACTTGACCTGAAATTCAGGAAGACTCTGTGAACTTGAACAGGACACTTAAGGATAAAAGGAAACACTTTGTCTTTCTAAGGAATAAAGTACGCTAAGTTGACAAATAAAATGGACAATGATAATGAAATGAATGAGCCAGTTTCCCCAAAATCATACTGCAATTGGAAATGCAAGGATTCAATGGAATCAATTTTTCATCGTAATTCATAATATTGTGTTTTCTTGGCAAAATTTTTGTTCATAAGAAAAATTTATGAATACACTATTATACACTAATAAATTCAGTTATCATAAATTTATGATTTTCCCATTTTTATAAACTCCCAAATTCTAAATGACCTTCCTTGAGATGACAACACAATTATATGAATTAAACTGAAAAAAGGCAGTTCAGCGGCGGGCGAGGATATTGGTTCCACTGAAACTTAACTTTTCCTGATGCAATTGCACACAACAGGGCTGCAAGTGAAAAGGACACACAGCCATATACAAAACTCTGGATCAACATCTAAGTCTTAATGATCAAAACTGCGTGATATCAGTCCTGAAGACTACTAAAACTTATAAGATTACTTCACTTGTCTTACTGTTATCCAAGTTATATATGTGTGTGAAATTTATATGTATAATGTCCAATGTATAACCAGGTGCAAACTCCAGCAATCTCACATGTATGTGGATAATCATTTAAATAAAAATTTCATCTATCATTAACATAACAGAGGTATTTGAAAGCAAATATACAATACATATGCCATCTGAAAAGATGTAAATGCATTACTTTGGTGTGAAAGAATACCTCCTCCTGCACATGGTAAGCAGAGCCCTAATATGGTGGCAGCTCCAAAAAAGCAGTGACCAGGGAAACCCTCGTGGGATGTGTTTATAAATGGTACAAGTGTCTGGAATGATTCACATTGGGAAAGAAATGAACGATAGCGACGGTACTTGTCGTCAAGTTACTGTTGAAGCAGCATTGTGTACAAAGCTGCTAGTAATCACCTACTGCTTAGGTCCACACCTAGAGACACCCAGCTTACGACGGAAAAGGTTGCTTTCAATTCAAACTGTGAGGTATGGTGATTTCCGCAGAGGAGATATGCAAAGATTTACTTGCTCACTGAGGAAGGGGGATGAACTTGTTGCCAATAAGGTGAGCCACTGACTGATTCAAACTGTATTTTGACCAGTAAGTTTCTGAGTTACATTTCTCTAAGGTGATGGCCTAAGCATCCATGGACACAGAGGAGAAGGAGGGTGGAGCACACACGAGCCCCACAAAGCACTAGAAACTTGGAATTACGCCGCCACCACGATCTGGACAAAATCTTAATTGACATACATCTTGCAGAAGCTTTTATTATAATTATTTTTTTTTTTTTGTCCCAAGTGAAATCCTAGTACATGTTGGGCCTTTTATACAGTTCATGCACTCTACCTAACCTAGATGTATACTATAATAAATATTGGATTTTTTTATCATTTAATAATCTATGTACAAATATTATGGGGGACAAAATCACATAAGTCACCCATGCATGTAAGGAATGTCTATTCTTACGGCACTTCTACCAAAAGTACAAACGTTTAGACCACGTGTGAATCATTTGTTATTTTTTGTTTGTGAACTAAAACTAATTTTACTTCATTTTGCAAGTGGGATTTATTTACTTTTGCTAACTACTATATTATGTAGGTAGCAATATGTCTATATCTCCTCTGTATATACGTCATAATATGCATATACATTATCAGTATACAAAAATGTAAACTGAATTTCATATATAAGTGATTATACATGTGTGTGTAAGTGTGTAATTATGTATGTATAAGAGTTGGCATATATGTAAATATATACATATACATATGGTGTATATACATATGCATACATACATACAGTACATATACACAATGACCCCACATGAACTGACTAACCAATATGTGTATTTTTTTCCAGTCGTTGAAATACAAGTAATTAATTCTGTGAATGAACATGGGATCATTAATATGCAGACCATTACACACACATAACATACATATACATATATACAGTATATATATACATATTCATACATACATATATATAAATATAAATAAATATACTGTACATAAACATACACACACATATACATACTGTATATTATTCATTCTCGTAGTTTTACATAATGTACTGAAATTGAAATACATAACTTAATTACCCAGCTACTCCAAGCCTAAGAATATATTTGAACTGTACAAAAGCAGCACAATGCTGCCTTTATATGAGTCCAAACAGTGACATCTTTTCAATAAAGATGTACAAAGTATGTTGAACTGATGTAACCTTACACCAGGATGGACACTTAGTTTATGTGATGGACGCTCTACTTTGATGAACTGAAACACATACTCTCCCCATCATATGAACTTAATTTTGAGTTGAAAGTTTTAGTATAAAAATCAAGACGTGGAAATAAAGATACAAACATTATGGCCTCTTTTGTCTAATAACAATGGCTTTAGCTTCATTGGGAATTTTGGTCAGTAATTTAGTACCCACATTGTTTTTTTTTACTTCTACACATTCTATATTTACTCTGGTATATATCTGATTGAATTTGAATTTCCCGTGGATGTGTTTTAGCGCCTCAGGTGCACCTTTTGAAGTTAGGACAGCGAAGACTGGGTAGTGCAGTTGCAAAGATGCTTCGAAGGGAAGCCATTTCTTTTAGATGTCCAAAGGCATGTCTGCACTGCCTTCAACGGTGTCTAGAAAGTCGTCACCGTCCTCGGCGTCGTCATCTACATGATTACTCACCTCTTCACTGCTGACTATTACATCTGCAAAAGGAAATCACGCTGTTGTCATAAAAATACATATGCTAGATTATTTCATAGCAGTTGATAGAAGTAAAGGAGTACTTTTACACTGACTCTGTTAATAGTGACAACATTACTGCAAAAATTAATTATGTAATTGCATGAATGAAACTTGTTTTCTTTCATGAAATGTGCCAGGGAGAGAGAGAGAGAGAGAGAGAGAGAGAGAGAGAGAGGAGAGAGAGAGAGAGAGAGAGAGAGAGAGAGAGAGAGAGAGAGAGAGAGAGAGAGAGAGAGAGAGAGAGAGAGAGAGAGTCAGTGTTCAATCTTAAGCTGTATGGCACATCTAATGGCAAAACTATTCTGAAGGATAACACATCAAAGTACAAAAATCCAACTCAACTCAGAGGAGAGTAAGGCAAGATTAGTTAAGAAAAGAATAATACAGAGTAGACCCGATGCCTCAATTAAATGAGTACTCTTTTAATCCAATATAATTTGCACATATTTGGAAATACATGGATAAACTCACTGTTAATAGAAGTGTGTACTTTATGAGTTCTGAAGTAAACAACTTATACATAAAATCTTTCCTATATTTAAAAAATACCTCCATGATATTCAAGCTAGGTAAAGAACATTTGAACTAGAAATTGATGTTCTCACTTTTCATCTCCCACTGGAGAGATAACAGCCGAAAGGCATGGTTCCATGTGATTGTCCTATAATAATGATAATAATAATTATAATAATAATAACTGATAATCAAAATGATAATATTGAGTGATAAAAATAATTGTAAAAAATCCAAAAGGCAGAAAAGACTGTAAAAGTAGTTTGTCTCACCACTAGCACTTGCTAGTACTGTACCTCTAAAAATTACATAATATTGCATGTTTTGGTATCTTTGTATTGCAGAAACTTTATGATACACTTGACCCTTAAGGATGCCACTATTATCAACGGCGAGTCTCTGTTATTTTATCGGTCCTTAAATTCCATTCATCCTTTCAGCAGTAATCTTTCACATAATCTATATCGGAGGATGTTTATGCAAGTGAAGAAAAATTACTAGCATTTATCTTCTGAAATTATTATTATTATTATTATTATTATTATTATTATTGCAGTATTATTATTATTACAAGCTAAGCTACAACACTAGCTAGAAAAGTAGGATGCCATAAGCCCAAGGACTCCAACAGAGAAAATAGTCCAGTGAGGAAATGAAATAAGGAAACGTATAGAACAGTGTGCCTGAGTTTACCCTAAAGGAAGAGAATAACCCAAGGCATTGGAAAACCATGATAAAGAGGCAATGGTACTACCCAAGATTAGATAACAATGGTTTGATTCTGGAGTGTCCTTCTTTTAGAAGAGCTGCTTATCATAGCTAAAGGACACTCCAAAATCAAACCATTGTTCTCAGGCCTTGGATAGTGCCATAGCCTCTGTACCATGGTTTTTCACTGTCTTGGGATAAAGTTCTCTTGCTTGAGGGTAAACTTGGGCAAACTATTCTATCTTATTTCTCTTCCTCTTGTTTTTTTAGTTTATATAGTTTGTATATGAAAGATTTATTTTAATATTGTTATCATTCTTAAAATATTTTATTTTAATTATTAATTACTTCTCTTTTAGATTCCTTATTTCTTGTATTCACTGGGCTATTTTCCCTGTTGGAGCCCTCGGGCATATAGCATCCTGATTTTTTAACTAGGGTTGTATCTTAGCAAGTAATAATAATAATAATAATAATAATAATAATAATAATAATAATAATAATACTAATAAAGTCTCTTTAACCAATAAATAATGGAAGATAGCCACTGAACAATTACAGGGCAATAGTTAACCCCTTGAGAAAAGAAGAATTTTTCATTGGTTATCTTAGTGTTGTTAGGTGTATGAAAAAACAGAATGTGTGAAGAATAGGCCAGACAATAGTCTGTATATGTAGGTAAGGTAAAAGCAAGCCATAACTAGGGAGAGACCCAATGTGGTACTATCTGGTCAGTCAAAGGACCCAACGGCTTTGAAGTGGTAGCATCTCAATGGGTGGCTGGTGTCTTTGTCAACCTAGTATAAGTAATGAAAGCTCACACTCCTTCAGCAATGCATCAAAATGATTTGCTGATTTATATTCACAAAAGGATTGACTAATTAAAAGTGGCCTGACAATGTTGGGACTTGGTAACCAACACTATGATCCTAACAAATGAATGTTGATATGCTCAGGTTGAATAGAAATGATAGCAGCAAGACCCATTCTTACTTTTAGAACAGTTGGATTTGACTGTATTCACAAAACCCTTTGGTTTTCTTGTCCTTTTTCCAGGAATAAAGAAATTGATCGCCATGATCACCAAGCTAGGATTAATCTAATCATTTTGTTGTTGGAGATGATGTCCTTCAAGGTCTGCTTGGTCAAGGAGATCCAGTTGGCTATTACCACAATGTAATGATGCTGAATTTAAGGCCCAATAAGAGGTAGCTCAAACAGCTGTACTTCTTACTACCTCAGTCTAACAATCCTTTTCTAAAACATATTTTTGTGTACAAATTGCACTCTACAACTGAACTGTTTCCTGATAAGCAAAAGAAAATCAGATGCTTTTGTGTACTCATAACTTCTATAGTCCATTTCTTTTAGCGAGGCATATTTGCACCGACTTGCAGCGGTGCTTTTTTAGCTCGGAAAAGTTTCCTGATTGCTGATTGGTTGGACAAGATAATTCTAACCAATCAGCGATCAGGAAACTTTTCCTAGCTTAAAGGGCACCGCTGCGAGTCGGTGCAACTCTGCCTCGCTAAAAAAAATGGATTATAGGTGATGAATGAACTCTTCGGTCATGTTGTGACCAGCTAAATAAATTATAAACAACTGTACTTAGTAAACAAAATTGTTTACCTGACAGGATCTAAAAGCTATAGAGGACTGCTTTCAAACCAAGTACATACCACAATTTGGTGTGTTTCGAGTGCGTGTGTTGGGGAGTTCCACGCCATGCCTGTCAACACACCAGCATACCCCAGCCCCGGCATGACATTGAGTTGCCTGGTAATAACCCTCACTGTCACATTCTGGGATATACCCACCTGCAAGAAATACATAATCTACAGGTAGTTATCAAAATTTCCCAAAAAAGGATTTGAGAAGTATAACACAAAAACGATTATATAATTGAATTTATTTCCTAATTCTAAAATATTGAAATAGAAAATACAGAGTAGAATAAGATATGAATTACATTACCAAAGACATATATTATAAGAGAAACAAGAGTTATGATAGAGAAGCTGTAAAATTTGCACAAATCTGGAGACAAAATGATGAAAGGAAAAAAAAGCAGAGGGACAGAAATTAATAAAAAACATGAGGCCTGGGGTAGGTAAATTGAGAGGGCTAACTGAAATTAGAATAATTCATTTTAAATTTACTCCATACTTTATATATGCTTTTATATTAATTACAGATTGATAACTATATTGTTATTTAATAAAACCAAAAAAGCAAAGTACTTCAACGTTCTTATGTCTAGTTACATTGGCAAGAATTAAGTAGGGGATATTTATTGCAGTAATACAGTAAACTTTGTTTTAACAGGAAGTTAAGCTGAAAGTTTAGCAAAAAGTAAAATAAGGCTAATCATAATTTGAATGCTTTAAAAAATAATAATATCTGGAGTGAATCTCAGTACAGAGCTATAAAATATAAGCAAAGAAAATCACTTAAAAAAACTAAATCATGTACCGTAATTTACGAATATGATAGCTTCCATCAATAATAACTATACTGTATATTCTTTTAACAAATTTCAAGGGATTACCACAAACAACCAACAGTTTTAAGTTTTGGTTATAATCATTTAAATATGTTTGCAATGTTAAGTTTGATCTTATGATACTTTATATACATATCATCCCCGAATAAAAGGAAATTATCCTTATTCTTTAAAGATTTAAATGTCCCTTATGAATGGTAGAAGCAAGGGACAGGACAATACCCTAGAGACTGTCAATATATAAATATATGATTAGCACCCAAGACTCTGCTCCATCTAGCTAGGACCACACCCAAGACTCTGCTAGGACCAGGAAGGGTTAGACAATGGCTGCTGATTTCTCATCAGGTAGACCTACAGGCTCCCCCAAACACCCCATCCCTAGCTTACAAGGCTGGTGAGACTGCAGACACTACTAGAAACTATTGAACACGAATGGTAGGGAAGTTTCCAATAGGTGCAATAAAACTGATTTTGACGTGGGAAAAATCTATTTTTGGGCTCGAGCCATATCGTCCTGATGGAAGTTCCTTCCGGCAGCTTCCTACTGTATAATATTTCTGCAAGTGATATTACAAGAGAATTACCGTCAGGTATCACAGATTTCTAAACCCCGGAATGACTATCCTAAGATATCGTATATAATCAGAGACGTATCTGTAGATAACCATAGATATCTGCACCCCAAACAGACTTAACCCAGTCTAGGAATCTAAGGAGGAGGATAGGTGAGGAGCTGTTACATATCCTCTTCCTTCATAGTACTGTTCGTCTCTTATGAACTTATTCCTTTGTAAGTCAAATGTATTTGAACTTCTCCTACAAGATCCCAGAGTAGAATGCTTATTTTATATGGCTAAGTAAATAGAAAACAGATCTAACGGAATATACTGTACAGTGTATCACGAATAAACATAAAACAAACAAAAGCTAAGAAAATAGACAATATAATATGTTTTTGTGAAGCCCTCAAGAGTATGAGATTTCCATATAGAAGAAATAACAGCTCTAAAACAGTACACTAAAAGTAACATACATTTTCACTAAAACTTTCCCATAATCAGACATGAAGTGAATCTTCTCCGCTGATTTCTGTGACATACACTTTCTGGTTAAGTTTGCATCAAGTCTAGATCTTTATATATGACATTTTCTCATGATATCTAAGGCCTTCATACTAGTGTTCATCTTGTCATTTCCAAACCTTCTAACTTTTTGACCAAATGTTCCTTATAATTCTCAATCAATTGTTCAAATGAACTAAACCTTAATACAGTGCATGTATATTTTGCTTCATTGAGCAATTTAGTGTATCCTGTACCTCTCTCAGACTTTTTTACTTCCTGGGGGACCACAGGCCTATCTGCTGTGCAGGGTTGTAACTGGAGATTTGGGGGATGGGGGCTACGTTAGAAAGGGGTGCCCCTCCCTTTACCCTGGCGAGAGGCGAGCGAAACCTGATTAGTTGGAAAGTACAGGGCACTAATAAAAATAGTTGGAGGGTAGAGGGGCACTAATAAAAATAGTTGGAAGGTAGAGGGGCATTAATAAAAATAGTTGGAAGGTAGAGGGGCACTAATAAAAATAGTTGGAGGGTAGAGGGGCACTAATAAAAATAGTTGGAGGGTAGAGGGGCACTAATAAAAATAGTTGGAGGGTAGAGGGGCACTAATAAAAATTGTTGGAAGGTAGAGGGGTACTAATAAAAAAATCAATCCCTTTTAGGTGCAGTTTTATACTTTCCAAGATGCTATTGAGGTTGTCTTTATAGATACTTTGAAAATAAAATGGTATTATACTTATATACAGTACTTTTACTTTCTGACTCTGCTTTGGAGATCCCTCTCTTTGGAGGCTTGGGAAGCATTTAAAAAAAAAAGGCCTCCCTATATCCACTTTACCTATGCCACTACTGCAGTGTTATTAACAGTCACTGAGTAATCTTCCCTGGTCCTATGTTTATATATTCAGTCTTTAGGACATGGTGGGACAACATCACGGCCCATCCTTTGCCTCTAACACTCATGGGCTGCCTTCAAATCTTTAAACAATATCTGTGAACCTTGTATCCAATATAAGCAGCCTTTCAAAATTTCTATTTAGTTTGTTAGTACCTATTCCCTGCTCAGACACTCTATAGAGTAATATAGTCCTATACAGTACAGTATAAGCATCGTGAATGTCTGCTATATAGTCTTTACCAATAGCGAATTCTTATTCACCATTTGTTGTGGCTACTTTTTTTTTTTTTCAGTACCCTTTCAATGCATCCTTCACAGTTTAATGTGTCCCTAAGTCAAGGAAATTATGACTATATTAAAAATTTTCTCTTTCAACAATATAGGACCTTTTCTTTGTTCCTTTCTTCCTCATTTGCTTCTCATACATATTTTGTTCATTGTAAATTTCTTACTCAAAAAATATTTTGCAACCCCTAGCTTCTTTTATGAAACATTAGAATACAATAAATGAATTTTTTACATGCAATACAGTAGCTCCTAAAGGATTTGATCACTCAATCAAGATATTAAAAATTCGGCTAAATAGTCTGCTTACCGAGAAGGCCCTTGCTTTGCTTGCGCAGGGCTGCGCATGGCCTCTCTGACTTGTCGAAACATTTACACCACTCTCGGGATGATAGGAAGATGTCCCTGTAAGAGTTCATAATAAAAATTAGCTACAAGTAAATTTCTTACATGCAATAATAATTACAATCACATAATTAGGTTAACAATACTGAACATATACACCAACAGTAAACTACTTTTTAGTTTAAAATGGCTATGATGGACAAGAAAATTATCTAGATTTTATCAACTTTCATATGTAGGTTTAAAATCATTAAATTCTTTTCTATCCTGCTTTTGTAATATCCTGCACTTCTTCAGGAATTGATCAACATCTAAATCAAAGTTGTTGCTGGTCTTCATTTCAATAATCTTGTATTTCACTGATATTAATTGTTGGTAAGGGACCTCTGGTAGTGGTTCTAACACGCCCCAGTTACTATACCGACACTCTATTAGAGTGAGCGAGCTGGGTTTATTCCTGGCATTCCATGCAACTTTTTTCTCTGGGATATTCAGCAGTATTTATACCTTAGAAATGGTGCTTTAAGGAACATTTCACGGAGCGACACAGGTCCCTCGCCCAGAAATAGATTTTTCCTTTGTCAAAATCCCTTTATTAATGCCTGTAGGTTACAATGCTTAAATATTTTCAAAAGCATGAAGTTAATTAAAATATAATTGAAAACCAAAGTTATTATGAAAAATAACTGTTAAAGAGATTTTCATCTTTATATGACAATTACAAATGGGATTTTTGTGAAATTACTATCAGGCGGTAAATGTCCCCTCGTTACTACCTTATGATGAAAAAGCTAAAACTATTTTACCTAATGCCATTCAAAAGGATAATTTAAAACTAATGTTTGGGCCCAGTGATTTTGTGTGCTAATTTTTATTAGTAGCATTGCTGTTGCTACTTTTTTCAGTAACCTTTCAATACCTAATTCACAGTCCAATGTGTTCCTAAAGTCAAAGAAGTTATGAATACTTTCAAATCTTTCTATTTTTCTACAATATAGGACCTTCTCTTCATGTTATCATGACAACACCATCAACAAAAAGTACCTTGGTTACAGTAAAATAAAGAGTATTTAAATTTTAATTGAATCTTCTTTAAAAAAAAATTATGCCCCTCCTTTCAGTTACATATCCAGTAGACTCCATATTTATAATTTTCAAACAATTAATGTACTAAGTCAGAAAATATATGCTGAAAAATATTAATGCCAACATACATACCTGCTTCGCTCAATGATCTACAGGAAACTCATACAACATTTCTTTCAGATGATATTCTGGTCTACATGCCCACATGAAAGGATTTTACAATGTTTTAAACGTTAGGGTGGCTAAGCGAGTTTCTACATTATCAGAAAGGGTCCTATGCTTTCTAGTTTTCCTGAAGTTGTTAAATTATCTATAAATGCATTGGATAGTGGGACTGATGTCGATGAATATTTTCTTTATACAATTTGAGTAAATGATTTATAACCATTTACATATTTCTATAAAATAAGAGAATTATTGAGAGATTAGCTTGCCTAATTTGAAATATTTCCTCAACTCTAAAGAGACTCATTGAAGTAAGTAGTATCAGTGATAATCCATTTTTACATATTAACAAATGGAGGATAAACAGAAATGTCTTCTCTGAGTTTGTTGAAACCAATCTAGTATTGTACATTAATTAAGAAGCTTGATTGATACAATTTATGATCATCTAGATTTTTTAACACTACCTGTACACTGATTCCCCCATTTTTCTTTCAGAAGCACTCCCAAATTAAATCAGTTGGCGACGAAAGAGTTGATTTTGGTGGTTTCGTATTTGAGAAACTTTGCAAACATGTCCGACTAGTTTTGATATGTATCAATTGCACTGCATGTTTATAGTTTACAAGCATGCATAAAATTTAGGTTTCCCACAGTGTGCTCAAAACCAGGTGATCAATTTGGGAGAAAACTAAAGTCAAAAGTTTTTCCAGATATTGGCAGGAGTTTAATTACACTCTGAAATCATTAAACTTTTCAGGCCCAACCCCTTCCCGATGATTTGGCATTTAAGCCTCGGGACAATTTCTTTTGACATTTTACTTAACTCGGCATCAAAACTATACAAAATAGGACTAAAATTTCAATTGTGTAGTTGAATAAATTTCCTTTCCATTGATATATAATGTAACATATTTTGTGAAATTCTCTGATACGTAAAAAATAGACAAAAAACTGGTAATTACTGGACGTAAATTACATCATTTGGAGACAAAAGGAGTAGTTTTCATTTAAAGTAAATAACATCTTATGGCACTCAATAAATTAAGACTTTGCAATGTTGGAAAACATAAAGGTGTAATATTGTGGAATTTCATTAAAACTGATCATATGCTTTTACAAACGTCCTCACAAACAGTCTTATTCAATAAAGTATTATCACTAAGTAATAGAATTTAGGAATATTTAAGAAAGACAAATATATGGCTATACAAGTTGTGTTATCAATTTGTCATAATGATATTGAGGATTTTCATTAAAACTGACCATATGATTTTCCAAACTTCCTAAAGTCCCAAACAGTGTTGTACCTTACCTCTTCTAGGAGAAGGGCACTCCAAAATCAAACCATTGTTCTCTAATCTTGGGTAGTGCCATAGCCTCTGTACCATGGTCTCCACTGTATTGGGTTAGAGTTCTTTTGCTTGAGGTACGCTATTCTATTTTATTTCTCTTCCTTTTGTTTTGTTGAAGTTTATATAGTTTATATATGAGATATTTATTTTAATGTTACTCTTTTTCAAATATTTTATTTTTCCTTGTTTCCTTTCCTCACTGGGCTATTTTCCCAGTTGTAGCCCCTGGGCTTATAACATCCTGCTTTTCTAACTAGGGTTGTAGCTTAGCAAGTAATAATAATAATAATAATTGAAGCAAGCATGCTTCCTAACTAACCAAAAACACAGCTACAAAGACTTTCGTAGCAATGTTCCTCTTTACATTGAAACATTTCCTCAAAATTTGTTCAAATCAAACTTAGTTCCACTATTTCTTAATCATAGCTACACTAATGGCAGGAATTATCTAACCTCATCCATACTTTTGTTAATTAATGACTACTCCATCTCTCATCTTTCTCTTTTCAGGAACATGCACTCTATACTTAAAAAGGGATTTTGACGAAGGAAAAATCTATTTCTGGGCGAGGGACCTGTGTCGTCCGGTGAAATGCTCCTTATAACACCATTTCTAAGGTATAAATACTGCTAAATATACCAGAGAAAAAATGTTGCATGGAATGCCAGGAATATACCCAGCTCGCTCACCCTTATAGGGTGTCGGTGTAGAAACTGGGGAGTGTTAAAACCACTATCAGAGGTCACTTACTAATTAGTCTTCTCCTTCCTCAACATTCCCCGTTACTACGAGGTGCCGTTTTACATCCGACTACTGCCCCTTTTCTCTCTCTCTCTCTCTCTCTGTCTCTCTCTCTCTCAATACGCAATCCGTCAACATGACTAAATATTTAGGTAGATATGAAGACACATACACAGACACACACGGAGAATCAACCATACCCTCCCCCATTCCTAACTATAACCTCTATCCCCAGGGTATGACTACTCTCTCTTCACCCCTACCCAAGGGAAGAGGAGAGACTAAGTAGTTATACATCTATATACTCATATATAGCTGCCAGGCACTTGCTTTTCATTATATTGTGGAGATTAGTGTCTGAAATAAGGAAAATTCAGTTCTGTAAATAAATATTCATTAAAAAAGCACCCCTTTACCTATCCAAATCACAGCGATCAATGAAGGGCTTGATACAACGCTCGTGGTCGTCATGTTCCAGTTGGTACAATTCTTTCACACTCAGCCGACCGTCATGATCACCGTCCAGGTGACCCAGCATCCAGGAAACCTCAGGTTTGCACCATAAGGGAGCTGGAAAAATAAAGAAGTTTTAGAACAGTGGTAACGTGTTTGCCTCGCATTCGCGTGGCAAGAGATCGATCCCCGCCCAGGGCCGTGAGTTTAAGCTGTTTACTGGGGAGGCTACTGCTGGGGTAGGGCACCACAGTGGGGGGTTGGGCTTGCCCGGCTGACGTTCTGGTGAGCATCTATTCTGATGGAACTGGAACTGAAACCAGACACCTTTAACATTTAACCTTTAAATATACGTCCATGACTGTTAATGGTTTTGAAGGGGGCACATGAATGGCAGAGGCAAGGGACAGTGACACTGCCCTAGCTAGCAGGACAATGCCCAAGAGATTCACCATATATACATATTAGTGCCCAAACCCCACTCCACCCAAGCTAGGACTAAGGAGGGCCAGGTAGTGGCTGCTGATGACTCAGCAGGTAGACCTATAGGCTTCCCCAAAGTCATTTTCCTTGGCTCACAAGGATGGTGAGGTTGCTGACACTACAAGAGACTATCGAGCTTGAGAGGGACACGAACCCCATTCCGGCAGAATGCCAGGCAGGGACTTTTCCAATAGGCTACCACAGGAAAGATAATTGAATTTCGAATCGGAAAATAAAATGATTATTGAATGATTAATACAAAAATACAGTATTAAGTCAGGTGCAAAACAAAGACATCATATATACAAATTGTAAAAAAAAAAAAAAAAAAAACTGTTAAGGCAACTGAAACATTCCTATGATGAAAAAGGTAAAATTAAGACATGTTCATGTTAAGGGTGAAAAAAATCTTAGATTTAAAAAAACTGAGGTTATATTGTCATATAAGCAATAAAACAGGATGTTATCATTTCCAAATACTAACCATACACACTTAATATATTTAGTCATTAAAATGTCTAACCCTGGGGTATATCTTTACAATAAATACAGTCTAATTAAAACAAAAATTATTTTTATTTGAGAAAGACCTGAAAAACAAGCAAACTTATTTTCATTTGAGACAGACTTTGTTGATAGATAACTATTCTCTAATAAATTATAGTCAATTTTTTTTAGCGAGGCATTTTTGCACCGACTCGCAGCGGTGCCCTTTTAGCTCGGAAAAGTTTCCTGATCACTGATTGGTTGGACAAGGTAATTCTAACCAATCAAAGATCAGGAAACTTTTCTGAGCTAAAAGGGCACCGCTGCGAGTCGGTGCAAAAATGCCTCGCTAAAAAAAATTGACTATAGCTAATAATTGTATAAAAAAAGTAATCGGTGCTACTATACTGTGATGCCGACCCTCATTTCCTGTTCCTACTTCAATATGGGGATTCAAATCTATTATAGGGTGATTCCTACCAAGCAAACAACCAAATACAGTAATGTAATATTTCCCTTCCAAGGTGTTATTACAAGAGTAACACTTCAATTAAGCGTTATCAAACTAACTAAACAAGCATACAGTGTAAACGAAACGACCATTTTACCTAACCTAACCTAACCTGAAGTGCATTTTAAGGATTTTTCTGCATGTTTTATAGAATAGAATAGATTGGAATAGTGTTAAGAAGTATGTTTTATCTATCCTCCTTTGGTAGGAATCACCTCACACCCAAAAAAATAGGGTAGGGATCACCTCACACCCGAAAAATAGGGTAGGGATCACCTCACACCCGAAAAATTGGGTAGGAATCACCTCACACCCGAAAAATAGGGTAGGAATCACACTATAGTAGCACCAAATAATCTTATTTTTATGTGAGAAAAACCTTGCTGATAAATAACTATACTATATGAAAATAGCTGATAATTGGCAAAAATTAAACTTATTTTCATTTGATAGTAGATTATACTTAGGCAAAATAACCGATAACTGGCTCTTTAGGATGTAATTATCTAAAAAATATAGCCTACATAGAAATGCTCATTAAAACAAGACCCAATTCTCTTGCTGTACACTGAGGCACATTATTATTTCTGTTTCCTTATTTTCCTGTTGGAGCCCTTGGGCTTATAGCATCCTGCTTTTCCAACAAGGATTGTAACTTAGCAAATAATAATAATAATAATATAGTATAAGGTCAATTAACCCACCAACATAGAACGAAAATGTTGATGGAACTTGTTAAACAAAATTACAAAACAAAATAATAATAATAATAATAATAATAATAACAATAATAATAATAATAATAATACTGTAATAATATAGTATAAGGTCAATTAACCCACCAACATAGAACGAAAATGTTGATGGAATTTGTTAAACAAAATCATAAAACAAACGAAGACACAAACTAACCTGTTGAGACCGAGTTAGATCTGCTCCTGGAATCAGCCATGATAACTGAGAACCAGTCAAGCATACGGTTGCCCATCGCTTCTAAAGCATCTTGAGTGCATTCTGAAAAAGAAACAATTATAAAAGTAAAGTATATCAACATTACTAGCCCTTACTATAGTCAATTCTTTTTACTGAGGCAGATTTACACCGACTCACAGGGGTGCCTTTTTAGCTCGGAAAAGTTTCCGAGCTGATTGGTTGGACAAGATAATTCTAACCAATCAGATAGTAAGAAAAAATTCCGAGTTAAAAGGGCACCGCTGTGAGTTGGTGCAAATGCCCCTCATTAAAAAAAATTGAGTATAGTCCACTGCAGAACAATGGCCTCGGATATGCTTTTCCACTTGCACATCTGTTTATAGTAATTTCTATGTCAGTCTATGCTAACAAATTTTGTTAGTTCATCAACTCATCTCCTCTTCATTCACATGCTTCTTTTGTAATCTCTCTCTCTCTCTCTCTCTCTCTCTCTCTCTCTCTCTCTCTCTCTCTCTCTCTCTCTCTCACCATATATATACTATATATATATATATATATATATATATATATATATATATATATATATATATATATATATATATATATATATATATATATATATATATACACACACACACACACACACACATATATATATATATATATATATATATATATATATATATATATATATATATATATACATACATACATACATACGTACATACACACACATACACTGTATCAAAAATCTTACTGAAAGGCCCCCTCATCTCAAAACAAAGACTATCCTATGTCAAGCACTATTTTTTTCAGAAGTGGGGCTGTTTATCCACTGTTCTTGGGCCTTTACTGTAGAAGACAAGTTCATCAAATTAATTATTCAGGCAATTAAAGAAAAACCACTTCTCTGAATAGAGGATATTTATTGAAGACTCGAAACAAGCCCTTGTCTTTCTCTCAGACTCTTGATCTTTTTTTTCTTTTTTTGCGTGCTTTTGTTATGAAGGACCTCTTCTATCTCTGGCATAATTACAAAGTATAACATTCAATGCTGAATTGGAAATATTATTGTTGAATGAATATTTTCCTGTTATCTATTTATCTATAAAATGCTCCGGGATGTCTAAAATCATTAAGGGGATTTGCTTTTTAGTTCATCGTAAGTGAAGCTATTTTAGGACAACCATATAAAAAAGAAAACGTTTAAAATGTCTAATGACACTGTAGGGACTCTTACAATGAAAAAAAATCCTGTAGAAAGATCTGAAGGTTTTAGAGGTTGTGCATGAATGGCAGAGACAAGGGAAAGAACAATGCCCTAGACACTGACCAATATATACACACGATCAGCACACAAGCTCCCTCCTCATCAAGCTAGGACCAGGGAGATCCAGGCAATGGCTGCTGATGACTCATCAGCTAGACTTATAGGTTCCCCCAAACCCCCATCTCACAAGGATGATAAGGTTAAAAACACTATCAGAAACCACTGATCTTGGGCGAGGCTTTAACTCCCGTCCAACAGATAGCCAGGTAAGGATGTTTCCAATAGACTAGATTTCTTTTAAAGCACCCTCCCTATTATTGTGGATGCCTCGAAAAGCCTCTGAGCTCTGGAGTAACTACTAAAACACACATGACAATAAAAGAAATTTCTTAAAAACTACTGGGTATCAAACGGAAGGTTTAATCGTCCCTGTTGAAGCCCTTGGGCTTATAGCATCATGCTTTTCCAACTAGGGTTGTAGCTTGGCTAATAATAATAATAATAATAATAATAATAATAATAATAATAATAATAAAACTACAAACCTAACATCTAGAAACTCAGAACACTCTTATGCTTTCCCACCGTTATCCTTAAATTAAGGGGCGGTTGCCTAATACACCTTCTAGTAGTATCAAGCAAGGCTTATAATTTGGCAGAGGGTTTTGACAATAGCATGCCCTTGCAGTTATCAACCAGTTATTGGTAGTGGGCCTTGCGTTTCGCTAAATGGTCCCACTGCAAGACAGCAGTTTCCACAGTTACTGGCAGTGGGCCATGTCTTTTGTTGAAAGGTAAGACTGCAAAGTAGCAGTTGCACATTTAGTTCGCTTTCTAGGCCCCACACGATGTACAGTCTTCATACATCAAACAAAATAAGCGCTTCTTATTGTAAATGAACCCAATAAGAATAATAACTAAAAAAGCACTCTGAGAGTGCAGACATCCACCACGGCAGCTTATTTCTCGAAACCAGCTTGCCTTTCCCAGAATCAATATAGACCGTAAGCTTATTTGAAGTCTGAGTGACAATTATGTGCAAACTTGGGGTTAAGATTATAGTTAATTCGGTCGACCTTTTGCTCGACCTTGACCTTGACCTTTGACCTAGGACTTTCAAAATTGTATCACTTCCACGTCTCAACATAAAAATTAATCCATGAAAGTTTCACTACTCCATGAGTAGAATTGTGGCCAGGAAGTTGTTCACAAGCAAACAAGGGCGAAAACATAACCTCCTCCGAACTTCGTCGACGGGAGTAATAATAATAATAATAATATAATCTCCAGAACGTAAGAACATATTCTTTATAAAAGTAGGGCTAAATAATGAGTAGGAGGTCCCTCCAAACAATAAACAGGTAGATATCGATGGGGATTTAGCGAGCTATCTGTACCGAAAAATATCCGTGTCACCAAAAAGTTAATCTAAAATAATATCTACAACTTCGTTTCAAGAAGTGCTTAGTAATATGCAAAAGACATTATTAGTCCAGTTGAATTTTTCAACAGAATGTATGAAAATGATTTTATCAGTCTTTAAGAGGTATTGCTCAAAAGTGGCCTCCTTATCAGCTTCAAACCTCTGGCCACTGAAGAGACTGAAATTTTCATGTAAATTATACATTTTTCATAATCTCATGGCGTTCAAAAGAACTCCAGATATGAATATGCTAAAGCAATTCGAAATTTTCATGTAAATTATACATTTCTCATAATCTCATGGCGTTCAAAAGAACTCCAGGTATGAATATGCTGAAGCAATTCAAGTTAATTTACAAGAATGACATCTACAACTTCGTCCCAAGAAGTTATTAGTAATTTGTAGAAGACATTATGAGTCCAGTTGAATTTTCTAACAAAATTTAGGGCCTCCTTGTCAGAGACAACTAAATGAAAACTTCAGATCTCTGGCCACTGAAGAGATTAGAAATTTTCATGTAAATTATAAATTTTTCATAATCTCTTGGCCTTTAAAGAACTCTCAGTTCTGAAAATGCTGAAGCAATTTAAATAACTGCTTAAGCATTTAAGATACTTTTAAAAAATTCTAAACCAAATGAATAAATCTTTTATCATTGAAAATAAAAATAAAATCTTACTGCTTTCTGTTTCTAGGGACATTCACTAGAAGCAAAGTTTCATTTTAAAAGAAATCCAAAAATTTCATTCTTTAATTGATCTAAAATACTAAAAGAAACTGATTACTAAAGATAAGTTAACGTTTTAAACAGCCATACACACACAAACACTCTCTCTCACACACACACACACACACACACACACACACACATATATATATATATATATATATATATATATATATATATATATATATATATATATATATATATATATATATATATATATATATATATATATATATATATATATATATATATATATATATACTAATTTAGAATTTTCTGAAATTAATTCAATGCCCAAAACATTAGCTATCTCTCTTCTAGGATAAATTTAGTACTTGAGTTTTTACGATGAAATTATACAAATTCATACCATCCTAAAACTCTTTCTCATAAGATCAATTTAGTTCTTACCATTTGGACCCCAGACTGTATTGGCGGCCTTGTGCTTAGACTCTTCACTTGGCCAAGGCCACTGTCGGCGTTGTGCCTGTGGGAAAAAAACAAACAAAAATAAACTCCATTAACAACAAGATTTATGGGTCGACCTGTGACGCCCAGTGAAAAGGGTCCTTCCTTACACTTGATTATTAGGTTACTACAGGATAAATCAAACGAAACCTAGATTATTAAATAATTAGGTTAAAACGACAGGAAAAGTCATGCCATTAGTCTCGATCAGAAGGGATATTTGATATGTAAAAGGTTAAGTTAGTTGTGGTGAAGAAGAAACGAAGAGAATACCAAGTAGATTAAAAAAATTATTATTTTATTTCTTTCCCTCGTCTGAAGGGTGACGGTGAATACCTAAGGGGTATTGCCTATCACTGTAGAGTTTTTCTGAGAGAGAGAGAGAGAGAGAGAGAGAGAGAGAGAGAGAGATGTGAATACCTAAAGGCTTTGGCCTATCAATGTAACGAGAGAGAGAGAGAGAGAGAGAGAGAGAGAGAGAGAGAGTTGAAGGTGAATACCTAAAGGCTTTGGCCTAACAATGTAGCAAAATATTTTATTCTGAGAGAGAGAGAGAGAGAGAGAGAGAGAGAGAGAGAGAGCATATTCCATCTTAAATTGATAAGAGAAATGACAGATATGGCCAGAAATAGGATGATAAAAAGATAAGAAACCCACCTCTGTCTATATCTCTATTTTGCCTACGGATACCCTGCCTGTCTTACCCCTCAATTTGATCAATTTTGGTTAAGCACACACCTATTGCATTTCTTAGTTCCCCCTTTTCCCCTCCCCTTTTCTTATTTCGGACCTCGGATCTCACATAAAGCAGCCCCAAGTTCATAAGACTGTCGTAACCCAGAGATATACGATCGCAAACAAAGTTTATATTGATATCTAAAGTCTTCTCTCAAAGATAGCTCTTAAGAGGTGGAGAACTTGTGGACCATTCATCTCGCTGACTATTTACACCCTTCGGCAGCCTCGTCTCCCGTGTACGATGAGGAAGTAAGAGGCAGGGAAAAAGAGGACTTTCAGGGGTATTCCGAAGGGTATTTCATAGAGTAAGAGGTAGAGAAAGATGAGTTTCAAGGGTATTTCATAGGGAGTAGGAGGCAGAGAGAAAGATGACGTTCAAGGGTATTTCATAGGGAGTAAAAGGCAGAGAGAAAGAGGACTTTCAAGGGTATTCTGAAGGGTATTTCATAGGGAGTAAGAGGCAGAAAGAGGACTTTGAATTGTATTCTGAAGGGTATTTCATAGAGAGAAAGAGGCAGAAAGAGGACTTTCAAGGGTATTCCGAAGGGTATTTCATAGGGAGTAAGAGGCAGAGAGAACAAGGACTTTCAGGGGTATTCTGAAGGGTATTTCATAGGGAGTAAGAGGCAGAGAGAAGGATGACTTTCAAGGGTATTTCATAGGGAGTAAGAGGCAGGGAAAAGAGGAATTTTAAGGGTATTCCGAAGGGTATTTCATAGGGATGTAAGAGGCAGAGAGAAAGATGACTTTCAAGGGTATTTCATAGGGAGTAAGAGGAAGAGAAAAAGAGGAATTTTAAGGGTATTCCGAAGGGTATTTCATAGGGAGTAAGAGGTAGAGAGAAAGGGGACTTTCAAGGGTATTCTGAAGGGTATTTCATAGGGAGAAAGAGGCAGAGAGAAAGAGGAATTTTAAGGGTATTCCAAAGGAAGTAAGAGGGAGGGATAAAGGGGACTTTCAAGGGTATTCAAAAGGGAGTAAGAGGCAGAGAGAAAGAGGACTTTCAAGGGTATTCCGAAGGGTATTTCATAGGGAGTAAGAGACAGAGAGAAAGAGGACTTTCAAGGGTATGCCAAAGGGTATTTTATAGTGAGTAAGAGGCAGAAAAAAGAAGAATTTTAAGGGTATTCCAAAGGATATTCCAAAGGAAATAAGAGGTAGAGAAAAAAAGGGGCCTTCAAGGGTATTCCGAAGGGTATTTAAAAGGTAGTGAGAGGCAAAGAGAAAGAGGGCCTTCAAGGGTATTCCAAAGGGTATTTCATCGGGAGTAAGAGGAACTTCTAGGGTATTCCAAAGGGTATTTCATGGGGAGTAAGCGGCAGAAAAAGAGGAATTTTAATGGTATTCCTAAGGGTATTTCATTGGGAGTAAGGAGGGCCTTCAAGGATATTCCTAAGGGTATTTTATAACATGTTCCCTTTCCAGAGATTTTGCCGAGTACAAATATCAGCCGGTGCAAATATGGCAATATGCTTTTAGGAGACGTAAAGTATGAATAGACACACTTTTGCTGTTTTCATATTACTTTGGCGATATAAAATATCTGTAACCCTATTAAAAAAAGGTTTAGTATTTTGCAAAAGACCTTAGGAGTCTGTTGCGACTGGCAATAGTCTACAATGAAAAAGAGATACTTTAAGAGGAAGGCTTTCATAATCATCATCATCATCTCCTCCTACGCCTATTGACGCATAGGATTCCTAGCTTTCATAATACGTGAAAAAAAAGCTTAAAATGCAATTATGTAAACAAGCTGTAAAGAAATATTTAGATAAGATAATGAAACTCCTAACTGATGAATACAATTCCCTGCAAACACTTAATTTGAAAAGAGAAACAAACATAAAGAAACAAACATAAACAAACAAACTCACGTTGTACTTGTCTGTCTTTCTGAAGGCATCTTTCAAATATTTGGAGTTGTACTTGTTGTAATTGCTCTTGTCCCGAGCTGCGCTGTTCTTGCTTCCCTTGACCTTGGCGAAGCGGCTGCGAACCCTGTTGTTGTACTTGTTGTTATTGTTATTGTTGTTGTTGTTGTTGTTCCCCCCTTCTCTGGAGTGCTTCTCTCTTCTGCCCGTGGCGCTGTTGTTGTTGCTGTTCTCGTTGTTGTTATCTTTGACGCGGCCTCGGGTCGTGTTATCACGGTCCTCGTTGGCGTTGGAGGATGCTGTGGCTGCCGAGGAAGAGGAGGAAGAAGAGGAGGGGTCTGGTGTGCTGTTCCCGCTGGAGGAAGAGGAAGAGGAGGAGACGTCCTTGGTCGCTCTTAACTTGTTGAGGTAAGCGCCCATGCGCTCACGTTGGCGCTCTTTCTTCGTGATGTGGGATGTGGGGTCTGCTGGAAGAGACAAGAGCCGTTACAACGGTATTTCAACCTTCTACTACAAGGGCTACTACTACTGTTACTGATAATCAAGGCAAGTCACTTACATCCTCCTGCTAATACAAATTTCAATATGAAATACAATGAACTTATTATTTCTGACAATTACTAATCTACAAATTACAAAATGATAGATTTTCAAATTGAAAGATGATCATCAACTCTAATTAAAAAAAATATTTGATGAAATTTCAGGAAAACATTTCTTCGATAAGAAATTTCATAGCATATCTTACATATTTACAATTACTAGCATTTGACATTCCCGTCCACACAATAACATCCATAACGAATATTCGATCCCTAAAACAAACTTTCAGTCCGGTAAAATATATTTTTAGAATATCATCATCTCCAAAATCTTAATGATATTCAAAATATTCCAGAGTGCTTGTGTAATTCATGGAACTAGAGGGGCACTCAGTAGAGCGCAGACCTCCACCGCGCCAGCTTATATCTCGACCTTTTGCTCGACCTTGACCTTTGACCTTAACATGTATTAATTGGCGTGGATTTTCATACACTCAAATATGAACCAGGTTTGAAGTCTCTGTGACAACGAAGTCAAAACTTGTGGCTCATTACGTGAACTGGACATTTTCCTTGACCGTGACCTTAACCTTTCAAACTTTAATCATTTATAGCTTTTTACATAACAGTTAATACCTGCGAGTTTCATTACTCCACGATTAAAATTGTGGTCAAGAAGCTGTTCACAAACAAACACACAAAAAGAAGCGAAAACAAACTTCCTTCCAACTTTGTTGGTGGAGGTAATAAGTTATAAATCTTGGAACAATACGTTATAATTCATGGAACAATAAGATGTAAATCTTGGAACAATAAGATGTAAATCTTGGAAGAAAAACTTATAAATCTTGGAACAATAAGATGTAAGTCTTGGAACAATAAGTTTTAATTCCTGGAACAATAAGATGTAAGTCTTGGAACAAAAACTTATAAATCTTGGAACAATAAGATGTAAGTCTTGGAACAATAAGTTTTAATTCCTGGAACAATAAGATGTAAGTCTTGGAACAAAAACTTATAAATCTTGGAACAATAAGATGTAAGTCTTGGAACAAAAACTTATAAATCTTGGAACAATAAGATGTAAGTCTTGGAACAATAAGTTTTAATTCCTGGAACAATAAGATGGTACTATTTAGGCCTGGAAATTTCGTAAGCAATTTTAGAGAATAGATTGCATTGATTGATAAGATTGATTTCCAGATCACAATTATTTGAATAGCCATTTTCCGTTTTTATTTCAACCCAAAAATTACTTTTCCATTTCAAATAACATTCTGAAATCCAGGCATCATTGAGAGAGAGAGAGAGAGAGAGAGAGAGAGAGAGAGAGAGAGATGCTGGTGTGTATTTGGCAAAGGAGGTACAGGGGAACTAAGATGCCGGTGTATAAGGATGTGCAGGAGAACTATAAGATACCGAGGTGTATTTGGCAAAGGAGGTGTGGGGGAAATATAAGACACCGGTGTGTAAAAGGCAAAGGAGGTGCAGGGGAACTAAGACACCAGTGTGCATTGTGTATTTGGCAAAGGCGGTGCAGGGGAACTAAGACACCAGTGTGTATTTGGCAAAGGAGGTGCAGGGGAACTAAGACGCCAGTCAGTATGTATTTGGCAAGGAGGTGTAGGGGAACTAAGATGCCAGTGTGCACTGTGTATTTGGCAAAGGCGGTGCAGGGGAACTATAAGGGGAAGGGAAGGAGAGAGCGATCTATACAGGGGGCTTTGGAGGGGGGGGAGGGGGAGAGGGGGGGGAGGGGGTGAGGGGGGGAGGGGGGAAAAC